>NW_004525086.1:59347-71441 GCF_000260255.1 Octodon degus
AAAACGCTGGAGAGAAACTCCAGGAAAATTATCTAATCACTTCAGAAAATCTATTACTACTTTGATTGAATTTGGCTTTAGTAAGAGACATTATCCATAGATGAATATCAAAATCCAGCTCAAAAGTTGCTTGCCAAGAACATTTTGGCTGCCAGAAGTTTTCACCAGGGATTTGAAAACCAAGTGCCTGTTTATGTGCAAATGGTGCTGGCAACAAATATTGAGAATAACTACAGGCTTGCATCAGCCTTGGGGACCAACTGTGCCAGAGGATGATGCTGACCACAGCCTGGTATATACCCCTGAGAACGTGTGTTTCTCGAGGCTGGCTCTCCCCTGAAGAATGCATCCTTGCTACCATCTCAGGGTCCTTTATGAACCACAAATTACCTATATTATGCAGAGATAGTTGGTGTTTTTCTACAAATCTCTGTCACCCAATTAATGATTTGGGATTTGAAACTATCAAGCAGGATGGAAGTGAATTTTTGACTAGGCAGCCTTTTTGATTTCAGCACCTTAAGGATTTTTCCTAAGTAAGAATTATCTGTAAGCAAAAGTTCTTCTGTAGCTCATAATATAGGAATCCCGTCTATAATTTGAGCTGTTGAGCAAATTAGTAAGAGAATAAGCCAGATATGTCATTTTCCATGTAGGAGATTCTGTTATCCTTGGTTAACCTTTTCATGTGTGGCTGCGTCTTGGGAAACAAAGACTCTGCACAATGCCATGTCCTAAGTGCTTTTCACTGCTTTGTCTTTGGTAAGCTCAGAAAGTTGTCTCTAATGTAAGTACGTAGGAATAGAAGGAATATTTTTGTGAATACATTTCTAAAGAAATCTAACGTTCTCGGTCACATATGTTAATATAATCTAATGTGTAAGAATATCTATGATTTAAGAAGCTCTTTCTTAGGACATCTATTATAGTGTTTGAACATTTTCATTTCAAATGTGGTACTGATCAACTGATATCTAAAAACATAAACCCAGAGATTAAGGAGCCACAGTTTTGTGCATGTTCCATGTTAAAGCAGACATAAAGCAAAAAATTTCAAATCTATCTTTTGCTTATAGTGTGGAAGTTACTAAATTGTTTAACAAATACAAGCCCTCTTTAAGAGGTATACATGGAATTTATGACTTGCACAACTTTAGGAAATGTGTGGTATTGTCCCGTAAAGCTGAATATTGTCAACTTATGAATTTCATTCCTACACGTATTTTTAAAAATGCCATATATTTATTTCTCTAGTAGTCAATATTCATCAACAGAATAATGGACAAATATTTTCTGAAATATTCACTCAAGGGTATAAGTTATAATACTGAAGATGATTATATAGTTACATGTAATAACAGATACAATACTTATTTAATTATGAATGAAATATTAAATTTCTAAAAGGTTATATTCAGTTTAATAATCACTGAAGAAGATAATATTAAAATATCTGTAATATAGGTAACTGATTTTTAAGAAGTAATGTAATTATACATTAAAAATCAGCATCTTTTAGATTGAGGAAAGGAACAAGATAGGAAAAGACTTAATTGTTCATAACATATTAGTTTACAGGATTGTTTTTTATTTTCAAAATAGTATTGTTTAGACTTAGAAAATCTAATAATATACAATAAAATGAAATAGCTTGAAAAAGGTGAATCCGCATTTTATTTTATAGTAGGAAGTGACTTTTTGTGCCCACCTGGTGTGTCTGCTTCCTTTTGTATCATATCTTCATTCTATCAATCACAATTTTTAATCGGGCTTCATCCTTGCACTATTACAGGAGGAGGCTACGCTATCCCTCTTCTCAGGAGATCTATTATTGTTGAAAAAAAGACTTTCCCCAGTAACACAAAAATATGAATTTCCCTTTCATTTGTGATGAGATCCTCTCCTAATTCTTAGTCTTAGTCTTGACGTGATATTTTCTGATTGACTAAGTGAAACTCATAGTCTTCTCATTGGAGCATGATACTTTCAAAGCTCAGACACTAAATATTTACACGTTGTGGGTTCTTCGAGGAAATTCAGCATTCAGTTACTCATGGAGAAACGCATTTGTGTTAGTTGTGATCTTCCAAGACCCCAGGAAACAACTCTTCAGCCAACACTTGAAAGACTGGATGTATCCGCAAAAGATTTGGGTACTTTCCAGTAAAGTACCAGACTGTTCTCCCATGATTTAACTAACAACACCTTCCTTCATGTGAGTATTGCATTCCTTGCATCACCTAAAACATCACTCTGTATTTTGGGAACAACCTAATGTTTCCAGTATCTCACTCGATATCTCCCAGAGCTGCTCACTGTTCTGTATGAGTTGTATGAAGGGAATCTTAGGAGAGTATTTGTTGTGTTCCAGTATTGGATCTCAATTTCATTGTTACCTTTGAAATTAATATGTGCAGTGCAGTTTCGATACACTCAGAAGAGAATCTTACCTCATTTACTATTTCAATAAGTAATTCTATTTTCCTGAAAACATAGTTTTAGCATGTTAATCAAATTGTATTCCAGTTTGGTCTCATTTCCTTTGTTCATGTCTCACTAAATGGTTGTCAATTGAATACTGCACATTATCATTTGTACAGACATTTTATTATACATTTGGTGTGTAAAGACTAAAAAAGCCGTGGCAGTTTATAGAGATTGCTAAGAATTTGAGGACTTAAATGAATAGGTTTTAACCTGTTTTCTAGTCCTTATGTTAATAATCCTTGTTAAAATCAGCCAGATATTGAGGACTTCAGGATTTGCTTATGAGTGTTTAAGACATGGGTTCTCATGGGGTTCATCCCTGCACTCTGTGCTGAGATTATGATTTTGTGATTTCTGTGTGTCCAAAGATCCAGCATTCAATCAGGATTTCTGTGCATTGTCCTCGAGGCACTGCAGGGCAGGGCATCTCTGAAATGACAAAGCATCCACACAGTGCGTCGTGGGCTCACTTCTCCAATCTCAGTTTCTTTGAGTGACCCTCTCCCAATCTTGTGATTTAAAACATTAGTTATACTTAATGGTTTCCAATCAGTTTTGGAGTTTTAATCTGAAGGCACTACTTTCTCAAATATTCAGCTGTTTGCAGCACAGTTTCTGTTGCACATCCTACTACTGCCTGAATTCCGACATCCCGTTCATGCCTTACTATTAATTCTATGCTTCTGAACCTGAGATATTTCTACTTAACCATTGACAGTGTCTTCGGCATAATCATTTTCAAAACTGCCTGATTTTCAATTTAGGCTAAAGAAAATATGTGGAAAAAGGAGAAAAAAACAGAATACGACCGTCACTATTATAGATTTCAGTATTGAACTTGCAAAACATGTATTTTCTTTAGAGCTGTTTAACCTCTATGAATTCAAATTTCTCTTCCATGGTGTTATTTTTGAATTTGCCTCATGAAATAAATATTAATGTACATTTACCAAGGCCAGAAACTTACCCAATATAGACCAAATATATCTTATAAAATGTATACACTTAGTATTTGTTGATGTAAAAATATTCCAATAAGTTCTAGACCTTAAATTTCTTTTCAGCAACATGAATCAGTAAAACAAATGACTTTCAAAAGTCATGAGATTTGGTATTTGCTTTCCGTACGTATTAATTCACAGACCACATCATACTTAAATCAAGGAATTTTTGGAAGATTTTGAAACTCTGGTTTCCAAATGCTACACTGTGTCCTCTGGTTTACACTTGCAAACAGATTTTATCTGCATTGCAGGAACTAGAAAAGCATGAGTCCTAGCAGAGGGAGTGGCCACTTCCAGCATTGGGTGGGATCAGAGTTATACCTTTTTGAGTGGTTTCTTCTTTTACTGATGCTACAGATATTTTAAAGTACTCAGTTATTTTTGCTGCTTTTTGTCTCCTCAAAAATCCATAAGGACTACACTTGGTACATTTATGTGCCTGAGGTAACAACAATCTGTATATCCAGCCCTGTGTCTGTGTAGTTACTGTGTATGGAGAGAGTTATTCTGATAGGCAAGTAGACAAGACCAATGTGAAATTCATTATAAACACATGCAGGTGTTTCTCATTATCAGACTAAGGGAAACTTTGGGAAATAACACTTTTTAAGGTTGAAAATTAACACTGGAATGTAGAATTATCCATCCTACAGAGAAGTTGCTTTCCAAAGTGTACGCAGACATGTTACTAATTTGTAGTCCGGTATCTGGTAAGTGATGAATTAATTTTGCTTTTTGAGCTCAGAGTCATTACTCCAAATTGATGTATACAATTTTTCCTGTAATTCATATGTATTTCATTCCTAATTCTCATGAGAAGAGTGCCAAAAATAATAGCTCAACGTTTTAGGGTGCACCATTGATATAAAATAGAGTGAGATATTAATATTAAGATAAAAGCTATCTTTTGTTGTCAGCAAGAACCAGGTATAGGAAATTCAGCACTTGTGGGCCGAGAACAATCCAATCCTTGTGCTAACACCGTCAGGAACTAGATGAATGTAGAAGAGTTCCCACATGGATTGCGTCATGATACTGAAAATATATGTGCTCATTAAGAGCCATAGGTATTTGAAATTTAAGCAAGACTATGTCTGATTAATAACTAAAGAAGGCGTTAGTAAAGAATAATCATTCTGCTGAGTTTTCTGGGGGCGCAGTGTTTCATTCTCCACGTGAAAGTTCGTCTTGAATCCATGTACTTACATGATATGAATGGTGATGGCATTCTCATCTCCAACAAAATTAAACAAAAAAGGGGGATATAAATGGAGGACAATTCTGTACTGAAAAAATATATATCTGTGTATACAAAATTATCGGTATAGATATGCAACTACTTTCTCTTAGTTCAATGGGAAGAAAGTTTTGAACTAATCATACTCAGACAAGAGATCATGTCTGCATCTTGTACTGTGAATAACTACTACAAAGACAACAATATGCAAAGCATTAATTATTGTAACCATCCTGCTTACCTGTTTTGAAACTGTCTCAATGCTACTTATTTCTCAATAAAATTAATATTTTGAAAATTAGAATATTTTATATCACACCATAGAACTGTCACTTCTCACCTTTCTTATATCCTAGTATAAAGCATATACTTTTAATTCATCTGATATTTAGATTGGAAAGATGAATATTTTTGAGAGCATGTTCAACCTGAAAATTTAGAAATTAAATATGTAATATAAAAGATATAACTATATTATTTTAATTAATAATAATTCATATAATTGCTAATATTTTCAGGATTAAAGAAATTATGATATATTGTCCTATCTTCAAAATATTTTGGAAAAAATCTTTCCTTTTCCCAGTATTTGTCCCTATCTAACTTTCTTAAACTTATCATCTTGTCTACCTTATCATTGCATCATGCTATGTTATATGTTTAGTAAGATGTAAAAAGTGAAAAAAATATGAAAATTCAGACAGTTAAGGCAATTACATATACACAGAGAAGGATAACACTGAATTTTATGATTACCTCTGGTCCTCAGAAAGGCAAATATTTAACAGATAGCAGGAATCATGAAATGAGCTGCAATTCAAGGAGCTAAAGGGAATTGTTTGCAGCAGCTATTTAGCATGGGCTTGAATAGGGAGGATATGAAATACTTTGGAAAGACTGTTTACTTTTGTGAAGAGAAGGCTAAACTCTGTATAGAAATAAAGTGAGTGTAGGGAATATGTGAGAGAGTAGACACACCTAATGGATCTGAAGTTGAGGGCACATTCTTCAGGAATGTCCTGAAGGAGGGCTGCTTCTCTCTCTGGCATCTCGAGTACAACCCAGAAGCATAGACCAAGGAATCTGAAGTTCTTTGTATTCCTAAATCTCATTTCAGTTCCTATTTTAATTGGGATGTTTGTGGCAAAAACTAATCGCTGTCATCCTGGGGAACTGACACACACGTGCATGCCATCTGCGTCATTTCTACTTCAAATTCCCCTCCCATCACCCTCTATCCCAGAATCATTTCTCATATCTACAATATCAGCCTCTCTGTTTCCAATACTGTATCTTTTACTTGCTCTTTAAATCATTTACACTTTGAGGTTTTACTTGTAGGATAAACCACACAGTATTTAATGTTTTTTGATTAATTTTACTTAGGATTATGGTCTCAATGTCTACCCATTTTCCTACAAATGACTGAAATAAATCCTTCTTCATAATGAAGTGTACTGTGCTGTCATACAGAGCAAATTTTCTTTATTCATTCGCCTGCTGATGGACCTGCAGGTCAAATCCATATTTATTATTAGTTGTGCTTCTATAAGCACACGCATGTGGAGGTTCTCTGTAATTTGATGTCTTTAAATCTTTTGGAAAGATAAACAGAAGAGATAGAACAGTGTTGAATGGAATTTCCATTTTCATGTTTTGGAGGACTCTCCATCCCAATCGCCATAGTGATTTTATTAGTTTCCATTGCAGTCAACAAAACAGAGGGTCTACACAATCCCTACAGCCTTGCCAGCATTTGTTATTTTGGGACTTGAGGACAGATACTTTGTAGGTGTCAAATGGGATCTCTGTGGTGTTTTGATCTGCATTTCTCTGATGGAGAAAGATGCACATTTTATGTACTTATTGGCCATTTGTAAATTGAGAACTGTTTATCAATTTCTTTTTCTTAATTTGTAAAACTCATTAATTTATTTATTTGGTACAGGGTCTTTTTATACAGCTCAGACTCACATCTATCATCCTGTTGCAGCCTCCCCAGCACTGGGATCACAGGTGTGTACCACCACACCACGTTTTGGTGACTTTCATAGCATGCCCAGGGTTCCAGAGCCACTATGTCATGCAGTACTGGGAATCTAAGCCCAGTCCGCGAGCTTCTAAGGTGGGCAGTGAGACTACTGATCTATCTCCACAACCCCAGAATTTATCCATTTCCATTTCCCAGGTTTGATAAGGACTTTAATGGAGGATAATTTTTTTAGTTCCTTTTATATTCTAGATATTAATCCTTGGGGGAGTAGTTGGCATTATTTTTTTACATTTATGTAAGTGATCTTTCCATTCTGGTGCTAATTTATCTATGCATGAGATTTTTTATTCAATCTTATCCTGTTAGAGTTCAGATTATTTTTTATTAGTTGATGTCTGTGACATCTAATGAAAACATTCATTGTAGGCAATTGATAAAGAGCATATATATTGCATATTAAGCATTCTGTCCCTTCTTCTTATATCAGTTAATCCTTAAAAGACAGATGATAAGAAATGGGAAATCACATTTTCTAAATAATGACATGGACACATTTATTTTCCAAATATGTATTTGAGTGTTGATGGTGTGTGTACCAAATGTGTATGTACATTGATTTGGTGCTTATGTAACAAAGCAATAAAATATATATTAAATGTTCAGTGATATATATTTATGAATATGAAATGTAGTTAATGCTGGAATAGCTCCATACATTTATTTCAAATATTGGCAAAATTATTTAGACTCTCTCAGAGTTAAGAAGCTCTTGTGCTTGAAAAGCACTAAAGGGGAGAATCATGATCATAGCGTATATGAAGTCCACAATAACACAAAGAAATGATGAATAAAGCTGAGGAACAAAAACTGGGATAAAAAGCTGGCAAGCTGGCACATGCCTGTAATCTCAGTGCTGGGAAGTCTGAGACAAAAGGATCAATACGTGTCTAAACAACATAACAAGACATTATATCAAAAAACTAATGGGGCCGGGGAGACGACTCAGTGAAATAAGCGCTTCCCTGGCAAGTGCAAGGGCCTGAGTTCAATCCCCGGTTCCGCCAAAACAAACAAACAAAGAAAAAACAAACAAAACAAACCACAAAAAATTAACTAAATAACTAACAAACTAAGTAAAACTATTTTAAAGACCCGTGGTAACATTAAAATTTAACAAAATATTATACCTGATAAATTACTTAATTTCCCGGGATCAGTCCAAGAATTCTCAGAGGAGCATAAAAGTTAGTTTTTTTTCCTTCTCTCTTTTTTTTTATTTCCTGGCTGATAACCCATTTCCCTTCTCCTCCTTCAAGAAACCATGCACCTGAACAATAACGTGACTTACTTTATTCTGCTCGGATTGACACAAGATCCTGTCTGGAAGAAAATAGTTTTCGTCATCTTTTTGCTTTTCTACCTGGGGACATTGTGGGGTAATTTGCTAATTATTACAACCATCAGGACCAGTCGTGCACTTGGGAGTCCAATGTACTTCTTCCTTTTCTATTTATCCCTGTCTGATACTTGCTTCTCTACTTCTATAGCCCCTAGAACGATTGTGGACTCTCTTTTTAAAAAGACCACTATTACTTTCAGTGAATGTCTGATTCAAGTCTTCACATTCCATTTCTTTGGCTGCCTGGAGATCTTCATCCTGATCCTCATGGCTGTGGACCGCTATGTGGCCATCTGTAAGCCCATGTACTACACAACTATCATGAACCGCAGGGTCTATGGCAAGTTGGTGGCTCTGGCCTGGGTGGGATCTTGTGTGCACTCTTTAGTTCAGGTTTTTCTGGCCTTGAGTCTGCCTTTCTGTGGCCCCAATGTAATTGATCACTATTTCTGTGACTTAGAGCCTCTGTTGGAACTTGCCTGTGCAGACACCTATGTGGTCAACCTGCTGTTGGTGTCCAACAGTGGGGCTATTTGTACAGTGAGTTTTGTCCTGCTGATGTGCTCCTATGTCGTCATCCTGCATTCTCTCAGGAACCACAGTGCTGAGGGCAGAAAAAAAGCCCTGTCCACCTGTGTCTCCCACATCACTGTGGTTGTCCTGTTCTTTGTACCTGGTATATTTATTTACACACGCCCTGCCACCACCTTCCCCATGGACAAGATGATAGCTGTGTTTTACACATTTGGGACACCTTTGCTCAACCCTCTGATTTACACACTGAGGAATGCAGAAGTGAAAACTGCCATGAGGAGGTTGTGGAGCAAGAAACAAATCTCAAAAGACATGAAATGAATGCAATTTGCATACCTCTCTTAATAGTTTTGGATTTACCTAAAATGCATAACCAGAGTTTACATTCTGCTTTACTAGATTTTACCTTCTGCTTTACTAGAGTCAACATAATAATACTTGGGATTATGAGTATAATTTATTTTGGGAAAATAGACAATGTTACCACTTATACATGTGTTAATTTTATGCTTATGAAGAGCTTGTCTTTGAAACCAGAAATGTGAGGGCTGTGACGTTAAGTATTGTGCTCTATCCCTATGTTTCTCATGTTCTTGCTGTCAGTGCTGACTTTTATCCTTGCTCTAGTTGATGCCTGGTGTTCTCTCTTCTGGGTATCCTCCTGTGAGCTAATGTTCAAAGACACACAAAGTTAAGTTTTTCTCTCTTGCAAATATTTTTCTTCTGTTTCATGGGAAAACTTAGTTCCTCCTGTCTCATCTTGTACTTCTACTTGTTCTTCTTGATCTTGGAGGATGATTCAGAGTAAAAGAATGTTGCAAAATTAACTTTAATGTGGAATCATGTGTAAAATTCATCCACTAGTATGAGATATATAGTTTGGCTTCTTACCATTTGATTACCTAGAACCATCTAGAGCAATGTATGTACAGGAACAGAGAATTTATCTTCCCAAAGGAAAATTTTGACCTTTGAACTGCTTTAGTATTTACTTATAATTACATTGTTTTTCTAAAATATTTTTCAGCATCTGAATTTTATTGCTCCTATCTTGAAAGAATTCTATAGAATTAGACCAGGTTTAGTAATTTATTGATGCTACAGGATTGTTAAGATTTCAGGGAAGATAAGTTATATGTAGGAATATCTGTACATGTTTGTGTATGTCTACTTGTGTTTTAGAAACTCAGTTATAAGTTTTAAAGATACTTCTAAATTAATTTCAAAATATTTATAACTTGAAAGAATGAGATGACTCAGAAGGTTTAGGGATGGCAGTAAATATTTATATTATTTATATACACAATATGCATTTTTTCTATGGGCAAGCAAGATGTTATGCAGCAAAAGCAATACATGTCACAGGTTCAGAAATAGGGTAATGGAACCCATCCACCAGATGCTGTAGTGCCACGTGCATGATGTCATGCATTGGCCACAGCTTGAAGCCCCATGCAGCAAGGAGTGTACACTGTTATGTAGTCTGTGAATTTTAGCAAAAAAATTAAGAATTTCAGAAAATGGATCACAGAAATGTAACTTTGGAAAGAGCATTCCTGTGTAAGTGCTGAGGTGGTCTCTACGCTTCTTGCAGAACTTATAGGTAAACCTGAAGAGCTAAAAAATTAAAGTCAGCTTTAAAAACTTACACCCACAGAAGATAGCTTTATTTGAATTATCATTTAAAATGGTATTATCTCAAATTGTTGTTTCTGATATAAATACACCTTTAAGCTCTCTAATGATAACTTCCATTTAACTGGAGTGTTATACAGAATCTATTTATAAACACACAACATTATATTTCCTATGTGAACCTTTTCCCAAAAAGAAGTACTAGAAATCACAAGCTTCAAATTAATTATTGCTACATCTGAAAAAGGCTGTAAAATATGCCCTTATTCAAAATATTTTGTTTGATAGTGTAGATTTGTGTATCTAAAGTTTAATTTGCATACCAAAAATTAGAGAAAAAGAAGGGCTGCAAGGACAGCCAACATTTTGGCCCTAACCTTTCAAGGTCAGTGAAGACTAAGGACATATGAGTATCTGTACTGTAACAACATGTAGTTCAGTTGTGTCCCAGATTTTCTGATCAAGGAGATTATAGGGCCACAGAGGAAAGTGACCAACAATGTAGATTGTACCCAAGGAGAGCGACATGGAGAGAAAACATTCTCTCAGGCTTTCACAGAGAGCAAATGGGTCGAGCAATGGCCATGACTCATCTACATGGCTCACACTGGCAAAGGATATATAAAGTGTGATACAGAGTTTCAGGTTAAATTCTGAGGGGAATTGACTGACCTTGTCAGACACAAAAGTTACATTTCTTGTTATAGTGGTCTTGCTTTATGTTGGTCTTGACCATCAAGCAGAAAAGTATAAAAATGAAGTATAAATAGTAAAGCCATATTAATATGCTGAGCTCTAAAAGGCTGAAGTAAACAACTTCCTACATTGCCAGTCCTATAGAAAACCAACTGCTATTATAACCTACTGGAGTATATTGGAAAATTTTGCTGAATTCATGCACCTAAAATATTTAACTGATAATGGAATACCCTTATCTGACAAAACTAAACAAAAAAGGCAGATAAAAATGAATGACCATGCTCACTGCAGCAGCATGTATACTAAAATTGGAAACATACAGAGAAGATTAGCATGGCCCCTGCAAAAAGATGACATGCAAATTCGTGAAGAGTTCCATAATTTTCCTGCAAGATGATGCAAAGATGAACAATATGAGACTAATAGGTATCAATGAGAAAGTAGGAGTCAATACAAATGGCATTAAAAAATATGGGCATAAGTAATAGCAGAAAACTTCCCAAATATAAGGAAACAATCTGACATTCAGGTAACTGAAGCATACAGAACGCCAAGGAACCTTAACCCAATGAAATACACACCGAGACATATAATAGTCAAGATCCCAGAAATTCACCAAAAGAATAATCTACTGAAAGCAGCTAGAGAAAAGAAGCAGATCACATTCAAAAGAAAACCCATCAGAATTATGGCTGACATCTCTTCACAAACCATGAAGGAAAAAAGAACATGTAGCAGACTACTTCAAGTCCTCTGTGAAAAGAAATTCCAGCCCAGACTACTATAGCCTGCAAAACTCTCTTTCAAGTTTGATGGAGAAGTGAAACACTTTCATGACAAAGAACAGCTAAAGAATTTAGTGTTGACAAACGCAACCCTACACAGGCTATTGAAAGATGTTCTAGAGAATCACCAAAATTATCAGAACTTCACAAATGAGATCAGAAGCAACCAACTAAATAGGACAAGCAATTAAACACAGGAGAAAAAAAAGTAAACAACAACAGGTAAATAACATGGCAACCATAAGTCAATACATCTCAATTCTAACCATCAATGTAAATGGACTCAATTCACCAATTAAGAGAAATAGACTGGCACAGTGG
>NW_004525086.1:73813-75058 GCF_000260255.1 Octodon degus
AACTAAAAAACACTAGGGACCCAAAATTCAAAGACCCAATCCAGTAATGGGCATCCCAGATGAACACACACTTCTCAGAGGAAGAAATTAAAGAAGCGAAGAAATATATGAAAAAATGCTCCACATCACTAGCCATCTGCAAAATGCAAATTAAAACAACATTGAGGTAATATCTCACCTCAGAAAGAATGCCTATCATAAAGAAATCACCCAACAACAAATGTTGGAGAGGCTGTGGGGAAAAATAAAGCCTTCTTCACTGCTGTTGGGAATGTAGACTGGTGCAAGTATTCTGGAAATCAGTATGGAGACTCCTTAGAAAAGTTGGATTGGAAATCCCATTTAAACCAGCTCTTCCTCTACTGGGAATTTTCCCAGAGCATCTGAAAACATCATATCAGAGTGATATATGTGTGTCTATGTTTACAGCAGCACAATTTGTGATAGCCAAATCTTGGAAACAACCAAGATGCCAATCACCTGAGGAAAGATTGAAAAAGTTATGGTTCTTTTTTTACACAAGGGAGCATTATTCCACTATCAAGACTGATAAGCTCGAGGACTTTATATTGATTTTGATGCCACTTGAACATATACTCATAAGTGAAATAAACCAGACACACATGTGTAAATATCATATAGTCTCCCTAGTATAAGAACTCAAAGAAGAAATACAAATAGAAGGGTATAATAAAAGTAAAAGGAAAGCTGGATATCAAGGACTAACTAATCAAAAGAGGGAAAGGAGAAGAGCTAGGAAACATGAATAAATCAATCCATACAATTATATGTAATAGACAGGCAAGGCAATGATCCTGAGAATCTTCAGAATATTTTTTAATCTAGCAGTTAATTGGAAAGATTCTCACCATGACTAACTATACATACTGATAGCTGTGAACTAAGCTACTGCACTACAGATGGTAATTTGCAATAGTAGTTTCTTGCTTGGAGAGCCTGTCATTCTGTTCGTGGAGATATGGGCTGCTTTTCATGACATGCTAGTTACTGCCATGATGTCTTTCAGGTAGATGGTTGTTCAAAAAGAAGGGGTGGTGAATGAAATGACGATATAGGAAAAGGAATATTGTGGGACTGTCCTGCTTCAAGGTTGTATATGGTGAGATTTTTGGACTTATGTGTAAACATAAGTATATAATTCTTTATGACTGTTTTCAAAATATATTCTAATTTTTAAATGGTTTTTTATTATATTCTGTAGGGACTTAAAGTTCAACATATCAA
>NW_004525086.1:76912-78417 GCF_000260255.1 Octodon degus
ATATAAATTGTGCTGTTCCTTTGAAATATAAACTAAACTTCACAAGAGATGAATAGTAGGATATTTAAAGACACTTCAAAGTAAAGACAGCTCAAAAAACATCTTTTAAATTGGAGGTTGGAAACATTGTATTAAATGCACCCTACCAGAACTTGCTGTGGTCAACTAAAGCAGGATTGAAAGAGAATCAGCAGCATTAAATCCAAACCTCAGGAAGAACGTGCAGTGAGTAATCCTTGAAAGGTATACAAAAGGGGCCTATATAATTATGGATTAGGGAACTTAATTTGAGCAATGGTCAATGGAACAGAAGTAGAGATTTTTTTTCATAACAATGATTAAAATATGCTTTAAATGGAGTAGCCCAGTTAATGACATACAGATCTCTATCCTTGTTCCATGCTGTGAAGAGTGGAGTCCTTGGGAAGAAAAAAGAGTTGGTGAATGGTGCAGGAAAATATGCTATAAGGAACAGAGATGTTTCCATGCCTGATGACAAATTCAACATTCCCTGTGAAGGACAAAATGGGCAATGCCCAGTCCATATTTTAAAATGTGAAAGCCCAATATAGGAAGACAATCTTAAGACATGGAAGAGACTACAGCTCATAATGTAACAAGCTGTATAGGAAGGAAAATGATAACAGTGAATTATGGGTACTGTCAGAAATGATTATGCTTATTATAAAAAATAAAATCACTTACTATAAATGAACATTGGTAAGCCAGAGTCCTATGTTATGTAAACATAAACGACAACACTGACACTAAAATAATTGTGCTTTTAAATAATGAAATCAGAGATTCATGAGCAGGGGATTACTTCATGCCATGAAAATTGCAGATAGAAATTCAGAACTAGGCTGGGGCAATAACTGGGCGGTCTACTCGCCTGCCTGGAAAGTGCAAGGACCTCAGTTTGATTCCAAAACAGCATGCCGTGGTGGCCCTGGAACCCTAGGCACACTAAGCCAGCCACCAAACCTGAGCATGGTGGAGCATGCCTGTAGTCCAGGCTCTGGGGAGGGTGCAAACAGGAGGATTACTATGAATACCTGCTGTTTAGGGAAGCCCTGCACAAAAATACGAAACAGACAAACAAACAAACTAAAAATGATAATCCTAAACTGTGGTTGGCAAATCAGAGAAACTCCTTTTAGACATGTCTGAGATTGTTTTAAGGGGTATGGGGCCTTTGCGAGACCCCAATATTTTAGTAGCTTTACCTCATGCAGGCCTATGAGTTTTTGAGCAAACATGTGAAGCAAACCCCCTATGGATAGCAGGAGGCTACACTTTGGAATGCAGCATTTTATGGAGTAAACAATACAAGGACCTGGAAGGAGAACAGAGCAGCTAAAAATAACCACATGTATACGGTAAGCCAGACTGTGAAAGATGCTATAAGCATGCTTTCATGAAAGAACTTTTGGGGCTGACCAGAAACCTAGGTAGCATAAAACACGTGCTTAGGCAGATACAGCAGCCAAGGGCTCTATGCCCAC
>NW_004525086.1:78941-80465 GCF_000260255.1 Octodon degus
GTTGCTTAAATTACCTCATCCCTCACTCCTTCCCTAAGCTGTCAAACTTCACAAACATGTAGAAGATATTGAGGAGACAGAAAAATTAAGGGCAGTAAAGCCAGATCATTTTCTCATGCTTTGCCAATAATCCCTCTGCTTGAGGCCTCCAACCTGTTGGATATAGGGGGCACCAAGTTCAGCCCCATCGCTATGGCAACAAAGAAATCATACAAACTAGTAGTGAACAAAGAACTGGGCCTTCTGTGTTTTCCTAGGTAAGAATGGGAAGCAAATTGGTCACTTGCTAAGTCATAAAGGCTCTGTAATTCCTATAATTTGGTCTCCCATGGCAATATATCCAAACCTGGACTTTACAATGGAATGAATGAGGACTTTTTGGAAAGAAACCTCAAAAGCCCAGGAAATCAACAAAAACACACAAACAGGACTGAAGCAAACTAAAATCATCTTCTCAGTGTAGAAAGCAATCACTTAAAACCCTGCGACAGTTAACTGATTATGTAAACTTGAGTCTGAGTTGCTCACCTGAATTGGATCAGCATGAATCTGGGTGCGGTTCAATGATTTTGTTGAAAAAATTCAGACTGGGTGTGAATGACAGCAGCCAATAAACTTTGTCCCCTGGATAGAGGAGGAGGAAAAGAGGGGAGACACACTTCTGTTCCTCTGAAGGAGCTGTAGCCTTCATGTTCAGCTTGGACGTCAAATTCTGGCTTCCATTGAAGACACTTTAGCCTCCTGATAGCCACCTGTGATGGGTGGCCTTAGATCTCCACTGCACAGACAATCTTTTGCAGTTTTCCACACCTGAATCTGTGGTTGACCTTTGAAAGCCAATGTGTAAATATTGCTATTATTTGTACTAAGTCTGTTTCTCTTGTTAGCAACAATTAACAGATACATTGTACATGAGAGCGAATACTTACCCACTGAAGAGATAGAAGCCTTTGTACCTGAAAAGATTCAGAATATATAAAGCATTTTGAATTCTCATTAGTATAAAATCCCAGAAAAACTGGATTAAGAAGGGGAGAAGGCATAAAGAGACATTTCTCATAAGGTAACAGAGCTACATGAAAAAAGCTCCACATCATTGATCATTAGAAAATGTAAGTCAAATCTTCAGGGAGCTCACCATAACACCTCACAATAACAACAATAGCTATTATCAAAAACACAACTGTGCATGGTGGTATAACCTTGTAATCCTTCCACTTATGAGACAGAGGCAGGAGGATTGCTGTGAGTTTGAGATCAGCCCTGCTACAAAGTGAATTCAAGACCAGCATGGTGTCATGTTTTTTTCACCAACATGATGAAACCCTTTCTTAAAAAGACAAAAAAACAACAACAGAAAAAAGAATAAATAATAATCAACACATATTTTTTTCATTTAACAACTGAGGCATAGTCCTGGGACTAGGTAGTTCATTGAATTGGTCCATATATAAGGAATTGCACATTATGTATATTACCTACGCAGAAGGAAAACAAGGTCAAGTCAAAGTCCCGCTAGATGAC
>NW_004525086.1:81284-86354 GCF_000260255.1 Octodon degus
TCATAACTCTCAAGAACTCATAATTCTTTTTCAAATTCACAATAGTTAATTTCATTTTCTCTTAGTATTTGTAAAAATTAGGTCCACACTGTAGCAGGCCAGATTCAAAATCCTTAAATGAGAAGAAAGGGACCCTTTTGAAATTGACTTTCCCCACACTCATATATTTTACTTCATTAATGTTAGATACTTTCTTGGAAGGCAAAGAAGCAAAATTTTCCAGTCAAAATTCTGTATGAAGTAGAATTTCAGAATGTTGATATTGAATCTCGGACAACTTAGTATGTATTCTTGTTTGCGTATAAGAACTTAGTAAAACTCAATGACTTGTATTTAAGGAAAATTCTTCAATTAGTTATAAACCTATTTATTGATTTTCAACAAATAATATTGTGAATACAGAAAAATCCATGCTGACTTTGTTTTTTCCATTGTATATCTTTTATAAATTATGATTATATATACATTATGATTATGTATATATGTATTAATATGAGGCTATGATATGGACAGATGGATAGATAGATAATAAATGAAATTGTGGAATATATCCTACATAGCACTTACTTTTACATGTATGGTGCAAAATTTGAAACTTCTCAGCTTACAAACTCAGAGGGGTATATGGATAAGATCTGGGAGAAGACCAAGAAAAGGATATTCCCCCACACATAAATCAGAAGATAAGCTCTAGGAATAGGATGGAGTCAGAAGGCTGAATAGGAATATAAGCCAAATTAGTTCTAGGGAAGGGAATGGGTTTGAAAAGAACAGACATTTAAAAGGGATGGAAAGGACCACTAGCCATTCCAATAGAGTTGTGGTTGTGATACATGTATTTGCTTAGCAGTTGTTTCTTAAATCTCCACTGAATGTAAGGCACCAAGAAAGACATTAAGTGTTTTCATTATTACAACTTTCAAAGGTATTTTGTAGTTTATTGGTGCAATAAATTCTAAATTTGCTTTTTTTTTTTTTTTACAGAATACCACTTGAGTTGTCTGATACATTTGTGAAGGCAGAAAAATTAATGCAAGAAGTTAAATTAACATTGTTTTCATATGTCCCGATTCTCTATAGAAAAGAAAACAAAAACTACACCAAAATATGAACAGAGTTAATAACAAAATTCAATCTCATAACTGAATACAAGTGAAACAGTCAAGAATCAACAGAATTCTTGTATGCAAATAAATTCACTGAGAGGGAAATTAGAGTAAGTATATGCTTCACAACCGCATCTCTAAAATTGGAGATTGGAAATACTTATGAATCAATCTAACAAAAGAAGTAAAAAATCTCTAAACTGAAAATCACAGTACTCTGAAAAAAGATATCTAAGAAGATACCAGAAAATAAGATATCCTTTGCTCTTCGTTGCGATGAGATTGTGAAAATGTATATATTTTCTAAATATTTATATATAATTAATGAGATCCTAATCAAAGTAGCATTAACATACCTCACAAAATTAGGGAACACAATCCTCATATTCGTTTGGAATCAAAATAGCAAAATCAATTGTGGGTATCAAAGGAAAGGTAGGAGGCCTCACAGTACCTAATGTGAAATTATACTGCAAAGCTACAGTGATAAAGACAGCATGGTATTGGAAAGAAAGCAGAGCTCAAGATCAATGGAACAGGTTAGAAGATGCATAAATGCACGCCAAGCTCATTCAGCCACCTTATCTTTGGCAAAGGGATCATATACTTTTACTGGAAAAAAAATAGCCTGTTTACTAAAAGGTGTTTGGAAAATGAGTTTTTCATATGTAAAGGAATAAAACTAGATCAATGTTTCCCCATGCATTAAACTAAAATTAAAATGAATAGAATATCTAAATATTCACAGAAAATAAAAAAAAACAGTAAATCTGCTGAAAGACAGAAATTTTGAAGACATAGATACAGGCAGATTCCTCAAGCAAATCCCAGATCATGTGGGAAATACTATAAACAATCAGTAAGTGGTATCTCATCTTGTTAAAAAGCTTTTGCACTGAAAAAGAAATCTATCAATATGGTGAACAGACCACCCATGGATTGGGATAAATGTGCCAACTTTTGTTTCAGAGAAAACTAATGGTTAGAAGATATAGAGAATTTAAAATATTTCTAAATTAAAAGACCAATCGAAAAATGTTTCATGTGAAATGATTCCACACTTCTTGGGTGAAGTGCAAGTAGCAAATAAATATAAAGTTCAGCATCATTTGTCTTTTGAGAAATGAAAACTGAAGCAACACTGAGATTATATCTCATTCCAGGAGGAAGGACTGTCATCAAAAAAAAAAAAAAAATAAAAACACAGAGAGAGATAGGAAAAAAAAGAACACTTCTCCACTGCTGGTGGGAGTGAAAATTGGTACAAATACTGTAGAAGTCAAACTAGAGATTCCTCAAAATCTAGGACTAGCTGTCACATAATATCTGGTTATTTCCTTTCTTGGTATTTTTCCAAAAGATCTAAAAGCATCAACCACAACAATGTATTTCCACTCATGTTTATAGCAACACGATTTGTAAGAGCAAATAATCCAAATGTCCATCAAGCTAAAATGGATAAAAAATGTGTTATTTTAAAATACATATAATGGAGTTGGGAAGACAGCATACCAACATAAGCACCTGCGTAGCAAGTGTAAGGTCCAGAGTTTGATCCCATGTATCAAAACTAATTAATTACTTAATTAAAATATAATGGAGCACTACTCTTCCATAAAGAAAGATAAATTTGTGATATTTACTGTCGGATTGATGGACCTTGCGACCACACTCATAAGTAAAATAAATCAGATACATCTGTGTAAATATGTTGTCTTACTTATGTGAGACACTTAAAGTATAAATAAAAAATGTAATATAATTTGTACGAGAAATATGATGAACTGAGAAGTTGTTCAAAATGAAAGGTGAATTAGGGCGAGGAGAATGGGTAATGAAGAAAGGGAAAAGAAAAGAATTTAGAAAGGACTTAAAATGGAAATAAAGCTTGGTAAATAAGATGGAAATAAGGGTCGGAGGGAAGTGGTGGAAATGGGTATTAAAAAATCATATTGTATGTACAGGTCTAAATAGCTTGTTATGAATGTGATCATTTTGTATATATGTAAATTACACAAATAAGCTTAATTAAATTAAGAAAAACATTAGAACACTTTGCTGTTCCATACATTTTCAGAGTATTCTCCCCTGCCACACAGGTCTACAGAGATTGTGATGGCAAATACGGTGGTGACTACATTGCATTTGTGGATTATTTTGTGTTGTTAGAGAATTTTAACTATATAGTTGTTCCAATTCATGTACACAAGATGTGTATCCATTATTTGAATCCTCCTTCAATTCTATGATGTATCATTCTTATAGTTATCAATATAAAAATCCTTCAGTCTTTTGGTTCAAATTTTCCTAAATATTTACTGAATTATGTGGCTATTATGAATGGGATTGATATCTTGATTTTTAGTGCAGACCACACACTATTTCTATAGGAAAATCTGTTAATCTGTGGTTAGATGAAGTGTATCTGCTTGCTTCTTAAAATGTTTTTAGACATCTGTTAGTATTTGAATTAGCTATTTTGTTCTTATGAGGTTTCTTAAATTTTTTATCATGCTATTTTAGGGCACATTTAAGGTTTTCTTATGCTTTAATTAGTATCTGGTATATCATTTTCACTTCTGACTGTGGTCTCAGTTCTTTGAAAGCACTCTGCTGCTGTGTGGGATCATCTGGGCATTCATGGATTTGATGTTTATTACAATCCTCATAATTTGGATTTTTTCTCTTTCCAGAAAATCAATTAAAATTTATATTTCCAGGAGCAGGCAGTCACTCATATTGTTCAGCATTGGGACACTTGATGTCCTCATTTATGACATGCCCACTATTGTGTGTCATATGCTTTAGCACCAGTTGGTGATCTAAGTCTAGGAACATCTCACGTCTTAAGGTGGTGCATTGTTCACATTTAACTGGGGGTGACAATGAACTGTAATCTGTTCCTCTAAGTCTGTATGATGGTTGCAGAAGAGTTCAAACAGCACCTCCAACTTTGCTGAACTGTTTTCTAGAATTTTAGGAGTTTGCCATTTGGAGCCATAGAAAGAATGTCTGTAGGTTCTATGCCAAAGAAATCTGACCAATAATTTTTCAGTGCTCTGTCTTCCTCTGAGCTCACAGCTCACTAAAAAAGTGTCACACAAGAGGACCAATGTTAACAGTGCTACAGACTGACTACTGCGGAGGTGAACTCACGGACCAACAGTTCTACAGCTATCCACATCCAACGTTGAGTAGAACAGAAAATAAATAGACTGGAACTGCATGTGCTACTTAAGCCAGAGCTGTTCCTCAAGCTGTGACCTGTGGGATCACACCCCTAAGCGAGCCCTCTAATACTCTATGTTGCTTTCAAGCCACTTATGATCATAATAAAGCTTAACAATCACAGACAGTAGAAAGTTTCTGGAATGACACGATCATCAAGTTCACATGTATAATCACAAGAATGGTAATGAATATGTTTAGAATTTTTTTTAACAGATGATCCACTGCCATGTACAATGTGTCCAGTAAAATTCTTCTCTCAAAATTTGTAAGGACCATGCTGGATTACTCACTCCTTTAGCACCTTCCCTAGTGATCACAGAAGCAGAGACTGTGGTCTGAAAAGTCAGTCATATCATGGGTCTTGACTCAGCACAGTGCATATTTTGATCACTTTCCTACTGAGTGCTCTTACAGAATAAAATTAGCATAAGTGCAGAGCTTATATTTTAGGCCTTGTACATATTATTGCTCAATGGAATTATATTTCATCATTTATTTTTATTTTATGAAAAATGTAAAGCCAAATTTCCTATTAAAATAACAGGGGCATAACAATAGTTAATACATTGAATATTGTTATCTTTAAAGTAGATATACAAAGTACAAAATATATGCAAAGTATTAATTGATCAAACATTCCCAGTAATGTGTTATGAAATTGTTATTTTTATGCTTTTCCTTTTAAAATAAAATAAAACTTATGTCCTTGTAAGAGTCTCCAAGTCATATTTGT
>NW_004525086.1:87313-88054 GCF_000260255.1 Octodon degus
TGATGTGGGAGACACAGGTGGAGAGGGCTTTCTGCCTGCCCTGCACACTGTGGGTCTTTAAGGAGAACAGAATAGATGCATAGGAGACCAAGAGAAGCAGGAAATTTAACAGACACATAAATCCACTGTTGGCAGCAACAAAGAGCCCCAGAATGTGGGTGTCGGTGCAGGCCACCTGGAGCAGAGGGATGAGGTCACACATGAAGTGATCTATGATATTTGGGCCACAGAATGGCAGTGGCAGGATGAAGAACATCTGTATGGCTCCGTGCAAGAAGCCGCCCACCCAGGACAGACCCAAAAGCAGGCTGCACAATCTCCTGTTCATGATGGTTGCATAGTGCAAGGGCTTGCAGATGGCCACATAGCGGTCATAGGCCATCACAGTCAGCAGGATGATCTCAGCACCACCTATGAAATGTTCTGCAAAGACTTGAGTCATACATGTGTTGAACAGGCTAGTCTTCTTTTCATGAAGTGAATCTGCAATCAGTTTTGGATTATTGACTGAGGAGTAGCAGGCATCAATAATGGAGAGATGGGCTAAGAAAAAGTACATAGGGGACTTCCGTAATGGGCTAACGATGATGATGAGAAGGATGAGCACATTTCCTACCATGGAAATGACGTAGATGAACAAAAACACAGCAAATATGATTTTTTGCATCCTTGGGCTTTCTGTGAGCCCCAGTAGTACAAATTCAGTCACATTGTTTTGATTCGCCATGTTCTTAATATTGA
>NW_004525086.1:89326-90188 GCF_000260255.1 Octodon degus
TATACTTCTGAGATTGGTTGAAAACACTTCTGAGAATCGTTCATTATACTGGTTTGAGAGTGAAAAGAGTCAGGAGGCTGAGAATAGAATCCTTGTTCTTCCTCTCGGAATTTCTCTTTCCTTGGTATAGTTCTTGGTACTTTGCAGTGATTCTGATTCAGCATATTGATTTCTCCTTGTTATGTGAGTTGATTCTTATGTGAAAATAAAAAAAAGATATATCTTCAAACATATTTATTCCTGTACCATGCACACATTCATCAAAGCAGCCAATGTGACACTTTGAGCAATAAAACACATTATTTACTATGACATAAGCTCTGGAGAAGACCTCACTGTCTTACGCTTGTACTAGCAACATGGAATTTTCACAGTATGGAAAGAAAGAGTGCTCTGTGTTAGGGTTTGGGTTCAGCAATATTATTTATTAATATTAAGGTAGATATTAACAGAACAAAAGAAAATGCAATAGGTATAGTGTTAACAATAGTAGAATTTGATTTTTTAGTTATTATACAATAAATAGAGGGATTTATTAGATAGATACTGCTAGCAATGTTACCTATATATACATGTCTCCAAATCAATGAAATGTTAGATATCATACATGGAAATGTTTTGAATTATTTATACTTCCATGAAGAGATTTATAGTATTATTATACTAATACATTTATGTCATGTGCATTTGAGCTGAATTCAAATAAATTTTATGCTCAAGAGTAGTCTTAATAAGAAAAAAAACTTTCCATATGACAAAACTGTGTTTCTTATAGGACTGAGACTTATAAATTGCTTCCTGTTTTCATGTCCCAGATTCTTAACTTTGAAATTAATTGAATGATATTTACTAGATTTCCTTC
>NW_004525086.1:113081-113588 GCF_000260255.1 Octodon degus
CAGAGCATTTCAGAGTCTCCACAGCCTTAGGTAACCATCCCATGCTGTGCAATAATTACCAGAGCTCAGATCTGAGGCCAGAGTTCTTCCTGATTACCCTTGGTGTGTTTCCTGTCTTGACTATCTTCTAAGATGGCCAGTGCTGCAATATTCATGCATGTTCCTTACAATAAATAGTTCTTGTCTAATTGTGGGATTTACAGGTTGTGTACTATTCTTGTGAACTTTCTACTGGTTTCACTAACTCCTGTTCTCTTCTTAAAATAATGAACAAAAAGTAGCATACCGATAATGTGTGCATATTCTGCATCAAGCCAGAGCCAGGCTCTAAGCAGTCCTTTCTTTGTGTAAAGAATTAGTTAATACATGTAAAAGCTTAGCACTTTTCATGGCTTTGAAGAAATTTGAGAAAAGAAGCCATAGTTTCCTAGTAATTACTAAATTTTCTCTTAATTTGTCTTGTCTTGATAGGTGAGACAGTACACCTAGCAAGAATGGCAGAAGAGT
>NW_004525086.1:114223-116112 GCF_000260255.1 Octodon degus
GGCATTCTTGTCCTTCTTGGATGCTTCCTTTTCTTCTGTCATCACACCAAAGATGATTGCTGACTCTCTATGTGAAAGGAAAACCATCTCTTTTCAGGGCTGCATGGTGCAGATCTTTGTTGTACACTTCCTTGCTGGTGCCGAGGTGATTGTCCTCACAGCCATGGCCTATGCCCGCTATGTGGCCATCTGCAAGCCCTTGCACTATGTTTCCATCATGAACAGGAAGCTCTGTCATGTTCTGGTTGGCATAGCCTTTACAGGAGGGTTCCTGCACTCCATTATCCAAATTCTCTTCACTTTTCGCCTTCCCTTTTGTGGCCCCAATGTCATTGAACATTTCATGTGCGACCTGTACCCATTACTGAAGCTTGCATGCACTGACACACACATCTTTGGCATTTTGGTGATTGCCAACAGCGGGTCCTTCTGCATTATAATAGTCTCCTTGTTGCTTGTGTCCTACGGTATCATCTTATTCTCTCTGAGGAAGCAAAGCTCTGAAGGACGTAGAAAGGCTCTGTCCACCTGTGGGTCCCAAATTGCTGTTGTGGTTTTATTCTTCATACCTTGCATGTTTATATATGCAAGACCTCCAACTTCCTTCTCCGTTGAAAAAATGGTTTGCATATTTTACACCATGATAACTCCATTGCTTAACCCTTTGATTTATACGTTTAGAAATAAGGATATGAAAACTGCTATCAAAAAACTCCAGAAGAGATTGGTAGCCATTTCCCATGAACAATGAAAATGAATCTATTCTCAAATAATAAATTCATGTGTAAATCATTCCAAAGCATTTTAGGTAAAAATTGTGGTATTTCCTCTGCATATATTATGCCACTGTATGTCTATAGAAATAGATATCCTGTAGTTTCAAGAATATATTTTTAATTTTCTATTAGATATTACTTCTGAGCTGGTAAGTTAAAGAGAGTTGGATTTTTTATTTACTTAGAAACTTACAATCCATAAAAAACCTGCAAATAAATTACTTAAGAGATTACCTACACTAGGGTTTTGTTTCTGTATGTCCCCCAATGCCTCACAGTTTCATGGGATGACTTTAAGAGGTTGTGATTAATTCATGATCCAATGCTAGGATTATAGGCTTACTGTGTATAATGCATACGTTCAGAGAACTAATCTTTCATTTCTTTCCATGCATGCAAATCTTAGTTTTATTTTATTTTATTTATTTTAACTCATTTTATACTGATGTTTTGAAATCACGTCTACCTATGATTCCCAGCCAGGCCCTAAACTCACTGTGTAGAGCACACTGACTTTAAACTCATGGTAATCCTTCATTCTCAGCCTCACAAGGACTGAGATTACCACCATACTCAGATCAAATTTTATCTTTAAACCAGCCATAATACCCATATCTTCTTTTTTTGCCAGCTCTGTCTGTCCTGAGTGTTGGGCTATCATGGCATGTGGGCCTGGGATAGAACTGTGGTCCCTTCACCTGCCTAAGCTTGCCTAAGCAGGTACATTAGATTGTTGATCTATTTCTCTGGTCAATATCCAAATCTTTTACTTGATGTATTAGAAAGCTTTTATAATATTCTGAGATGTTAAAAAACTGCCTTATGAATGAGAAAGAATTATGAAATCAACCATGGACATAGATATAGCTAGATATATATATAGCTATAGCTAGACACATAAATATAGATGTGAATACATATGAAGAAAAAATATTTTTATATCATAAACAATCTAAAATTTAACGTGAGATTTCCTATTGAGAAATGCTGAACAGATCATATGAAGTGAGAAACACTTTGATTAGTTACCAGGCTCAGACCTAGAGTAGGACAAATGTTTCACTACATCTTGTCTGTCTGCCATGTGCATTTTGTGTTGGGAAGCACACTTCA
>NW_004525086.1:116532-127115 GCF_000260255.1 Octodon degus
CATTTAGAGTTATGCTGATCCATTCCACAGGCTGACACAAATGTGGAACATAATGATCCTGAATTTTATACCTATGATGCAGGCACCTCCAAAGCCCTAACATGAGTGCAAGAGGCTTTGGTAGACATGATTGATATAAACCATAATGGTGTTCAAGTTATGTCAACCAGGATCTGTAAATATAATTATATATGGAGCAAAGTCTTTGTTCAAGATCAATTTAAAATGAGCCTATTGGGTTAACCTCTAATCTGAGATAACATTCCCTTATGAAAATGAGATATTTGGATGTGAGACAGACAAGCACATGGAAAGCATGGCTTGTAAAGTAAGTACAGAGCAATATGCCTGATGCATTCAAAAGTCAAAGAAACCCAAAGATCACCAGAAAAATATCAGGAGAGAGGCATGAAACAGATTATCCCTCTGTTTCAAAACAGAGACATAAAACGAGCCCACATAATAAAGACTAAAACCACAAAGCAATACTATTCAAAAACAAGTTCAACATGAAGCCAAATCTAGTACTTTAACAGAGACAAAGAAGATTAATGTTTAAGTACCATTGTGGTATTGGTTACATGGGTATACACGCTTATACAAAACTCACCTCTACACTTTAAAATGTTACATTTTGGGCTGGAGAGATAGCTCAGTAATCTGAGCTCCTGCCTGAAAGGCACAAGAACCTGAGTTCCATCTCTAGTACCACGTGCCGTGCTTGCCCAGAAACCCTGGTTGCACACTGCCAGCCATGAAACCGGACAGGGTGGTGAACACTTGTAGTCCCAGTACAGGGGAGGCTGAGACAGGAGGATCACTATGCATCTCAGTTGCATAGTGAGACTCTTTATCAACACCAAATAAAATAGAATACAGTGTTTCATTTAGTTGTGTTGAAATTATGACTTAAGGAGTATATTTAAAAAGTGGTAAAATATTTTATTTCCCTTTACTTTTCTTTTCTAATATCCACTGACTTACTAATTTAAAAATGTTTCAGAAATAACTCAAAATTTAATTAATAGTCTTTATTATAGTTATAATGCACTTACATTTTATCACTATTGTTAAGATCAATACTTATTAATTATGAATTTAACATGTTTAAGAGTAATATATTCAACAATGGGAAACTGGAGATATTATGGTGGGTGTCCAATACACAGAAAGCAAAATGGTGGAACAAAATAGTATGTCACATTTATTTGAATTGTTACCTGGCTTCATAATTTTGCCTAACATTTAACCATGGAATAGAACACTGAGTCACAATAACCCATCCCATACCTTCTACCGTACATTTGTGCTGTGTTATAAACACACAACTGGGTCTCAGCAGCTGCACCTGGAGAGTGCAGGTAGCAATCTTATGTTCACGCACGTGGAATGACAAGCTGCAAGGTGTGGAAAGGCAAGGAAGATGCATGCATGTGTGCAAAAGTACCAAAGTGGGATTTTTTACCCACATAACGCTCTAGGTAACAATTTTTGTGCATGTTTCCCTGAGGATCACAGGGAGTAAAATGCACCTACACCACTGTTCTTTTCTGGAAAGACATTTTTATTATAAATAGAAGGCAGTGTGAATACAGTAGCTCTGCCTGGGGAAAGCAAGAACTCCTGTCTGTGCTCACCACCTTGCAGGCAGATGGCACTGTGTGTGCAGAAGTTCCAAAATGTTTACTGGTGAGTTTTACTTCTGAAATCTTCTTTACTAAATTTCTTGGGATTTAGGATTTTTTCAAAACAATTATTTTGATTTTTTTTTCTGGTAGAAGTAGTCCAATCCATTACAGTGGCACATAGCACACCATATTTGCAACGTTTGGAAGAGGTCAAGAGTGAATCATCTGATCATTGATGTCATGTGTGGATGATGAAGATGATAGCGACTTTGAATTTAGCCATGTGAGTCAAAGTTTCATGACAGCAAAATGGGGCAAGAATCCACAACGTGATGAGCTGTAAAAGGCTCAAGTCAACAACTTCTGACATTGCCAGTCCAATGGATAACCTACTACCATTATGGATTACTGAACTATATTGGATTATTTTGCTGAATTCATGAGCCTACAATATTTATTTATTTATTTATTTATTTATTGATTGATTGATGGAACTGGGGATTGAACTCAGGCCCTTGTGCTTGCCAGGTCAGCGCTTATTCTACTGAGCCATCTCACCGGCCCCAGAGCCTACAATATTTAAATGGAAATGAAATACTCACTGTTGACAAAACTATAAAAAAAGGGTGATATAAATGAAGGACCATTTTGAAGTGAAAAAAAATGCATTTATATCTCTCTCTATCTCTATATCTATCTATATACATATATATCTAGATATATGCCTATATATCTGTATATACGAGATAGGATAGATATTCAGCTACTTTCTCTTAATTCAATGAGATGAAATAATTGCACTAATAGTGTTTGGGCAGGATGTCATGCCTGCATCTTGTACTATGAATAACTACTGTGAAGACAACAATATGCAATGTGTTAATTGTAACTGTCCTAGTAATTTGTTTTGCAACTATCTTATTGCTATTGAAATTTCAATAAAAACAGAATCCACAATATGAGTAGCATTTCTGCATTTGAGTAGTAGCAGTGGTACAAAATGGTAATGCTGTATCAGAAAACTTCTCCCCCACCAGTACCCTGCAGTTTCCTTGTTGTCAAGGTGGTAGTTTGCTTTTGTCTACTAGAAATGGCTGATCACTGTAATGCATAACTGGTCATTATGATACATTTTGTAAGAGTCAGAAGCAGCAAAGTGCACTATCTCTGAACTTCCCTTTTGCAATCCCATAAAGACTTGCCTCCCTGAGCCTTTGGGCTGGATATTATGGAAATGATCCTGAACAGTGCCTTTCAACATAAAATAAATCTGCTTCCAAATCCTGGGTGTCATTTTGATGTTTTGAGTGCTCTTGCATTTGGCACTTCAGCCTGGAAGACTGATTGCCCTGATGTCTTTGGTCATTGGTCATGCACCTCATAGACAGAGCTGGGACCTCTCCAAGGGCCTGATGGGAAGGTGTGCCCTTGTGCTTTTAAGATTTCGTGAGTCCCCTCAGAAGTCTGGAGGAGGATTCCTACCTCCTCAATGAGCAGTTCACAATGGACCTGAGAAAGGGAGGAGGACACAGTCTGTCTGTCTGCCTGATTGCTGGCCTGCCTGCCTGACTGACTGTCTGTCTGTCACCTGTCTGTCTGAGCATGCCTTCTTGTTGTCCTGATTGTCCCTCCAGCTCATGTAAAGCAGAAGGAGAGTCTGAATGACTCATATCAGCTAGGGCTACCCTCAAGGGAAGGTTATTGGAATGTTCAAACTCTGAGAGCCTGCCAAATGCATGTGAGAATGAGTGGGACAGACGGTGTAAGACATAGGCTGCTCTGTATGTGTACCAAGACTGGGAGCACTGTTCTAAGTGACGGATTGGGCCCCCACCTGTGGTTCTGTGTTGATAGACATATGGCATAAAAAAGACCTTACACCCTCATTATATAAGTTGCACCTAAGTTCTCATGAGGGGTGCAGCCAGGTGAGCTCCTGAATGATGTCTCTCTTAGGGGTCCACATCCTTTGTCTGTGTCATCATTCAAGGGAACACAATATGCATCATAGGGAGACAGGATGTGAACTCTTTGGTTAAAACCCACAGTCCCTGCCTACAGGAAAGGGGATTTTATTGATTTAAAAGTAAAACAAAGCCATTCCATGCATTTCAAAATAAAAAAAAATAGGCTCACGCTTCATGAGAATTTCACCGTGACATCCTTATCGTTTGTTATAGTTTCTGCCAACACCTCTAGCTTCGGTCTCCACCCCTGACTCATATACATCAGGCCAACTGGACTGCTTCCCACTAGCCATTGCCTGCATTCTGTCACAGAGGCCCTCTCTCCTCTATCAAGTACTTTTGGCTTACATGCCCATCCTCTTCAGATGATGTCATCTCAATCCCACCCAAGATGACTGTCAACAATTTATTGAGTTCAACAGTTTGACGAGAAAATACTGGAATCTTGGCCCTGATGAATGACCTTTCCCAAAGATTTTCCTGCCCAGGAGCTTGAAATCAGTAAAGCATTTCTCAAAGACATCAAAAGGGTGGGGGCAAAAGTCCATTAACTACTGTTACCCAGAAGCCTGATGACCAAAAAGCACCTGCTGCCCATCACAAAATCCAGTATTGTACAGGACCATACTCTCAGGTTTTAAGTTACAAAGGTAATGGACACAAAGTATAGATGCCATTTCCATCATTGTGACAACAGACACTTGACTAGACAGAACCACCTCAACTTGAATCTCTCCTCTCCCTGTCAGGCCTGCATCGATAGAACAGACTGAGCTCTGTCAATCTGGTCACCTAGAGACCATCAGCATTGAAAAGTTGGGGGTAAACCTGAGAATATTGTGGGAAACAATGAAAGAAAACTCTCTGACTTCAGAACTCCTCTCTATCAAAAGTTACCATCACCAGGGCAACTGGAAATCTTGCCTCTCACCTGTTCTTCCAGGAACAAACTTGCAGCCTGACAGGACCCCTCACCAGATATTAATTCCTGTATATGGCAGTTCCCACACCACTTCTGGGAAGAGATTACCTCTTCAAGTTAGAATCAGCTATCTTCTTTGCACTGAGTCAGTCTGCTTCCCTTTTGTTCAATCTTGAACTTTCAATATTTACTGCTCCTGAAGAAGGAGATGATACCTGCACGAGCCTCCTACAGATAACCACAGTGCTTAAGTTCTGGAAACACTCCTCCCAGAGCTGAAGTCTTGCCTCTGGGACTGGACCTCAACTGTGATCCATATCCTACTTCATGAGAAGCACAAACAGGCATTCAGCCACACATCAGTCACCTACAGCAGTATGAGATCTTGAGAAACTTAATCTGTGGTTCTCATACCATGAACCCTTTTATGAATGTTACTCAATTGCGACTATGGTGTGGAAGCTCTCCCACTACTTTAATAGAGGCCTTATCGACAAGTTTGGCCACGTTCCCATTACTTGCTCTCTGGAAGAGCCTGCTTCTCTGTCCCTTTCAGATCCATCATGGTCCCCCAAGAAAGAAAAACCGGTGGCTTCAAAAGTCACAAAATATTTACAGCCGGTCAAACTGGAAAAGTACACTGTTCCTGCCTGTAAAGCCAGATCACAACCTCCGAGCCTTCAGTGCTGCCACAAGAGTTGTCCATGTGTTGCCTCAATCTTTTGCTACCACAGCCTATGGGTAAACCTGCATGGACCTTAGGAATGTCTTCTTCTGCAAGCTCTTGGCTCCTCTCAGCCAGACCTTCTTCAGCTTTAAACGGAAGGACCCTCTTTCTGAACCCAAAGGTTAACATATCAGTATTAAACCTCAGAGACCTTCAAAAGCTTGTTTTTCATCATTGATAGAAGTCATCATAGCTGACTGTGCTAGTGTCTGGCACAAAATATTATACTTCTCACTAATCACACCCACCCTATGTGCTGGCAAAACACAAATCTCTGTTGCAATATGTGCAGAAACTAGGTACAAGACACAAATTTTCTTACTCAGACTGTCAGCTTCTGAGAGTATCCAGTGGCCTACCTGTGTAACCGACCCTAAGGTATGTCTCCTCCTTTTTCCTCATACCTTAATAACCACTGTCCTTCTCATCAAGAAAGATGAAAACTAACCCTAGGCTGCAACCTGCCTGTCTATATACCACCTGCTCTACTAGGCTTAAAAATGGACAGATGTTTAGTGTGCTCTGTTTAAAGATGGAAGTAGCTCTCTTAGAAATGGAATCCCAAGGACCAGTCAAATAGCTCTGAGGACTAAAGCACCTGCAAGCAGGCAAAGGGGCAGAAGGTTTGATACCAGACCTGCCATGCCAGCCTTACCCACAGGATGCACTGTGACAGAGATTGAAACTGGGCATGGTGGTGAGTGTCCCTAATCCCAGCTCTTTTAAGGCTGTAAACAGGAGAATCACTATGAGTTTGTTCTAGTAGTGAGGCCCTGACACCCTGTAGACCCTTCCCTAAAAATACAGGGAAAAAGTATCAAATAAGGAATGGAGTTCAAAGGATAGATACACTGTGTTCACCTTGGACAAAATTATTTTGGACAAAGCTCCCCTGTTACTCTTTCTGTTGTGGTTTGGAAAACTCCCACCAATGACACGAAAACAGCAATCCTAAGCCCTTGCCATGGATCCGGTTTACTGAAACATGAAACCCAGTTAGAAAAAGTTTTAATCAGATCCAGAATCACCTCAACCATGCGTTATAAAAGCTCAAGCCACAGCACTTTTACCCTCACCCCTGCATCCACCTCAGGTTTCAGCGTCTGTCACTGAATCTCACCTCCCCAAATTGAAGCTGTATGGATAGACTTAGTGCTCATCTGCACCTACTTAGGTTGGTGCAAATCATTCCTCACCTTCACTAAAAAGATCAAAATCTGTAAAAACATGCTGTGATAGCAGGCCTATCCTTAAATATTGACAACAACAGACCTCCATTTTAGCAGAGATAAATAATTAAAAACTGCATAAAACATACAGGTGACAGGCTATGAAACGTTGAGAAAATGAAGTATCACGTTACAGAAAGAGGCTTTAACTATGCCCACTAAAGTTGAACTGAAAGACACAAGCACACACATATAACCCAGGTGCATATTCATTTCTTCTTTATTTTTTTCCAGAATTCAAATATAGGTGGACCATTCAGAATTAGAAGAGCCCATACCATTGATTGCTAGAATATTTACCTGGATAGTCCCTCTAGGGCTGACCCTATAGAGACAACACACTCGGGATCTTGCTCCGCTAAGTATGGAGGCTGAACAATCCACATACAGCTAAAGCATGGAGACACTACTCACAGGATTTCTCCACACCTATTCTCCTTAATTTTCAGGCTAATCACTGAGTTCTTCCTCCTCTAATCTCCCCAGTATTTGGTTATTCTTTGAACTCTATGGACAGTTGCCCCAAGAGAATAGAACAATCAATAAAACATTCACTAAGATATGATGAACACTCTCTTAGGCCAGGCATATAGAACACTCTCTTAGGCCACAGTTATGCCATCACTACCTTGCCAGAGTAATATTATAGACAGACATAAAATATTTCTCTTCTTAAACATAACCTAGGGAAAGATTCGGTAACACGACAATTTTGGGGAGCTTGGCTAGGGTGTATCCTAGGATCACTGACAACCCTAATGTTATTGCTTTTAGTTCGGCTTGTCTCAGAAGATCTCTTGTAGAATGTCCAGTAAACATTTTCTAGGGCAATTGAAAGAGGTGGGAAATGCAGCAGAAAGCGTCCCTCGTCCCAGTCAGCATACTGAATTTTCTTTATTGATAACATAATAGTTTCTATTTCAGTTCTGGCTGCTTCTGTATCCTAGAGAGGACTGGTCCCTGTGATGTGTAGGTGGTCACTATGATGCATATTGTAAGAACAAATCAAAGAGACACAACTTCTCTACCTCTATACTTCCACTTAGCAATCCCATAAAAACCTTTCTCCCTGATCCTTCATGATCAGATATTTTAAGAATGATACCAACTAGTAGTTCTCATCAACATAAAACAAATCTTTATCCAAATCCCGGGTTTCCATCTGACGTTTTTTCATGCTGCTGCCATTCAACAAAATTGAATGATCAATTGTTTTAAATAGGCTCCAAAATATGGTGAGGATTTTAGGATGGGTGAAACCTATTGAATGGAATGCAAGTACTGCCATTCAGTGTTGGAAACTGTAACATTAAATTCAAAAATACTAGAATACATGTAATGGGCTCATGAGATAGCTCACTGGACTAAAAAAACCTGTATAGGCAAGCTTGGGTTAGCACAGGGACCATTGTTCGGTACCCCACCATATGCTGTGCCAGGTCCATGCCCAGGAATGGCCGAGCAGGTCACAAAATAAATAAATAAATAAATAAATAAATAAATAAATAAATAAGATACATATAAAATCTTCTGTATGCTCCAATAGTCATATTTAGAAAATTATTTGTTATGACACCTCAATAGTTAAACTGAAAGCTTTCATAGGTGTGCTTATTGAGAAATTTTCATGGTGATTACAAGAATGTAGAAAACTTATGGAAAAGTGATAGGTGTGGGCTTAAGTTTGTAAAATAATGATGACATTTAAGAGATTTAGTTTGTTTAAAAGTTGGTTGGAGTTTGATGAGAACACAACATGGCAAGGAAAAAGGAACAACTGATATTTGGGCTGCTGCCCATTCACGTTTGAGAGATTAGCAGGTAATTGCCAAAGAATTTACACATCATCTGAATACACGGACAATAAGGAACATCTGGCAGCATTTCATGATCACTGTAGCTTGAGGCTGTGTATTTTCAGGCTACTTTCAAAATATAGGATAAAAAATTATGCCTTTGCATATGTGAACACTTATTATGTTTTCTATTTTGAAATTGATTCTGGATCTCTAAAACCAAATCCTTTTTTACATAGTGGTAACTAAATTATGCTGTGAATACATGTGTTGCTTCAATGCCTGACTAATCAGATTGTGATGTTTGACCATCAATTTACCAGTTTTCATTTGATGTTACGTTTGCTAACAGAGCACAAGTTGACTAGAGTGAGAACTGTGCACAGGAGCAAAGCAGAAATTCCAAAGGAAATGTTGCAATTTTGAAAAAGAGAATTTTACAGAACATCATTGGATTTGAGAAAGATATAACATGGTCTTATATCGCAAAAAGAAATACAAACGGGTACTGAGCAGCACTGCACCATGATGAAAATACTGATAGGGAAACCTCAATGCAGAGGAAGCCTACTGATGCTATGCAGCAACTATGACATCACTTGAAACACAAAGCATTGGCCAATGATTTTTTTAGTTGATCCTAACTACACATCACATAAATAGTTTGCTAATTTATGAATAAAATGAATTTGCTTGGGACTGGGGCTCCTAAGAGATTATTTACAGCAAGGGAAGAAGAAAATGTTTCTTCCTAGATAACTACACAAAATATATTGTGGAGCATGCTGGTGAGCTAAGAGTTGAAGAGACATATGCATCAACTCAAAGATCTACTACAACAACTGGAAAAGTAAAATTATGTCAACAGTGCCCTATAGGAAATGACAGGAAAACAAAACATATTGTGGTACTAGTGTAAGCAACATTTATATATGGAACACACATTTCTCATATGTGAAGAGTGCATTGGATATATATATATATATATATATATATAGTCTTATCTTTTAGGCTTTGTGAGCAAGTAAATAGCTGATGTAAAAATGTTGCTGTGTATTGTAAGTGCTCATTACATAGTTCATATTTTGTTTCATTGATATCTATGAACTTGTTCAGTGTAGATTGCAGAAAAAAATGGTTATTATAAAGAAATCAATCAAAAAAAATGTTGGAGAGGCTTTGAGGAAAAAGGAACACATCTCCACTGTTGGTGAGAATGTAGACAGTTGCAACTATCATGGAAATCAGTAGGGAGACTCCTTAAAAAACAAGGGCTGGACATTCCATTCAATATAGCTATCTTCCTACTAGGAATTTTTGCAGAAGAACTGAAAACATCTTTTCATAGTGATATATGTGCACCTATGCTTGTAGCAGCACAATTTGTGATAGCCTAATCATAAAAGCAACCAAAATGCCCATCACCTGAAGAACGAATGAAAAGAATTTGGTATTTTTATACAATGGAGTATTACTCTTCTATAATGAATTAAACACTCGAAGCCTTTGTATATAAGTGGATACCACTTGAATATATACTCATAAGTGAAGTAAACCAGACCCACATGTGTAAATATTGTATAGTCTACCTAGCATCAGAACTCAAAAGAAGAAATAAAAACTGAAAGGTATAACAGAATTAGAAGGAATGTGAGTACTCAAAAATTAAATGACAGAGAGACCAAAGAGAAAAGCTAGGAAACATGACTTGCAAAATCATACATTTATATGCAAATGATTGTTAAGGAACAGATCCTGATAAACTTCAGTAGGTTTTTGAAAGTATCTGTTGGTAGGATTCTCACCCTAACTAACTCTATATGCTGATGCCTGTAAACTAAGCAAGTGCACTGAAGATAGCAATGTGTAATACTAGGGTCATGATTGGAATGTCTGTCATTCTGGTCTTCTAAATACATATTACTTCTAATGTTATATCAATTACAGCTAAACATTCTCACAAGTAAATGTTTGTTTTTTAAAAAAGGTAATAAAAGAAAACAAGAGATAAGAGAAAAAAAATGTCAGAGGATTGTCCTGGTACAGTACTGTACATGGTTAGATTTCTAAATTTCTCTGTAGGGGCTGGGGAGATGGCTCAGTAGAATAAGTGCATCCCTGGAAAGTGCAAGGGTCTTATATCAATCCCTGGTTCTCCTGAAAAAAAATCTGCTTAAAAATATATAACTTTTGGGCTGGGGAGATAGCTCAGTGGAATAAGCGCTTCCCTGGCAGGTGCAAGGGCCTGAGTTCAATCCCCAGAATCGGGGGGAATATATTTTCCCCCGATTTGGGGGAGGAAATAAATAAATTA
>NW_004525086.1:127215-135654 GCF_000260255.1 Octodon degus
ATTTATTCATATTTTTTATTTTTTTAAGCTTTTACTTTTATTTTTTCCTGCATATTCTGTGTGAATTTAAAGTTTAACCTATCATACTTAATGGAAAATACCTGTTTTATGTTATGTCTATGATGTTTGATATTCAGACAGATAGTGAAGTTAAGCTGAACTGCCTATGTTATAGAGTAAGAATATCATTAAGTTTCTCTTCTGGTGGGTTAACAGCTTTAGTTTGCAGACCAAAAAATTTTGAGAAAAAGAAAGGTTACAAGAAGAACAAACATTTTGGCCTTAGGCATTCAAGTTCAGTAAGGACTCAAGATATAAGAAAACCTGTACTGTAACATTCTTTAATTCAGAGGTGTCCTAAATTTTCTGATTAAAGAAATTATGGCCCACAGAGGAAAGTGGTCAGTGATGTAGAGTGTGCCTCAGCAGAGTCAACTAGAGAGAAATATTCTCTCAACCTTTCATAGAGAGCAAAAGGGTCAAGCAATGGCCGTGACTCATCCACAAGGCTGACACTAAAAAGATCTACAAAATGCGATACAGGGTGTCAGAGTAAATCTTGAAGTGAATTGACTGACTTCAGATACAAAAGTGACACTTTTGTTATATACAAAATCACAAAATTCTGTATTGAAATTATGATTTTTGTATGTGGTATCAAGTATCAAATTTTGTTCTTTGATCTTGTCAGGCAAGGGCTTAGAACACATGGCAATTGCCCTATAAAAGGGGAAACATTTTGCATTAAAACTCCTAATTTATGATTTATTCTTTTATATGACTATAGGTTTTGCCCCTATGGTGTAAATGATAAAATCAATAGTTACATAAGTTTGTCAATTTCTTCATTTTACTTGATATTATGATTATTGTTAATTTTCATGCAATAGGGAATGAAAAGAGTAAAATTACTATAAATATTATAGAAAATGAGAAGTTCATCAGTACCTACTTTAAAAACCTTTACTATCAGAGGATGAAAGTTATAGAAGAAATAGACAGATTCAGATTCTTTGATATGTATGAATTACAAAAAGTAAATCAAGAAGATATAATAATTCTGAATAACTCAATATAAGTTAATGAAATTGAAAATGTGATCAAAATCTTACCAATGAACAAAAGCATAGACCCTCATGTATGCAGAGATGAACTTATGAGAAATTTGGAGATTTAATGATAATTCTCTCAAACTTTTTACTGAAATTGAAAAGGAAGCTATTCATAAAAGCTCATTCCTGGAGGCAAGCATTACTCTGAAACCAAAACCAGAGAAAGAGCCAACCAAAGAAATAGAACTATAGGCCAATCTCCTCGATGAACATAAATACAAAAATATTCAATGAACTACTAGCAAACAGAATGCAGCAAATGATCAAGAAGATTATACATGATGACCAGGTGGGATTCAACTCACTGATGAAAGGATGGTTCAATACACACAAATGTATAAGAGTAATGCACCACGTCAACTGAGCCAAAAGAAAAAACATATGATAATCTCAATAGATGTAGAAAAAAAGCTTTTGCAAAGTTTGACTCTCATTCATGAGAGAAAGCCTATATATAATAAGAGAAGACTATATTTACCTCAGTCTCATAAAGGGCATCTGTGACAGAACAATAGCCAATATCTTTTTAAATGAACAGTGAAAGATTTCACTGTAAACTCAGGTACAAGAAAAGGATGTCCACTATCACAATTCCTATTCATATAATACCTGAAACATTAGCTGGAGCCATTAGACAAGAGATAGAAAAAAAGAAGTAATGTTTGTGAAGAAAAAAGGGAAATTGTCATTATTTGCAGATGACATAATACTATCCATGGAAGACCCAAAAAGCTCCACCAAAAGAAACTTTGAATTAGTGAAAATATTCAGTAACAAGGTCAATGGCCCCAGCCAGAGACTTCTGGCCTGGGCGCTGCTCCACTATGGGGCCACCGCCTCCCCGGCATGCTACTCCTCTTTCTCCTACCCCTCAGGGCTGCAACAGGGCGCCCTGGTCCACTCACAAGATTTTAAATTTCACTGGTGTTTGAGAATGCATTGAGGTAAGAATAACACAGATTTCTTAGTATGAAATGGTTTCACTCTATGGTTCAGGCTGGACTGAAAGTCCTGGTTAGCCCAGACTTCCTTCAATTTGTAGTGGTCATCCTGACTCAGACTCCTGAGTGCTGGAATTATGGGAGGGAGAACTGAGGCATAACTTGCTACCTTGTCTGGAGTCATAAGGTAATTCAAAGATAGTGGACCTCTTTATGGAATGTGAAAAAGAAGAACTGGAACCATTGCAGAAGAAAGTGAAAGAGGTTAATGAGACCAAAGTCTACAAGTCCATTTTTGTCAGATGGACAGCAAGCTCGAAGACTGCGATTTCAAATATTTTCAATGACGTTAAACCAGCTTGTATTCCAGGGGAATAAAGAATGGCGCACTCAGTCGAGGGTTGTATATTGAACCCATCCCAGGATGTATCTAATAGTTCTTCAGAGTTACTGTTTAATTTGATCCAGGATACAGGATTATCACATACTAAAGGGGACCAACACTTTCTATAACAGGTATCAGTGAAAGATTGTGTTCATCAAAATGACATTCCGCTTCTGAAGCAAACAGTGATAATCCAGAAAAGCCTAAACCCAGTGAAAGTGTTTCTGGAAAAAATTCTTTAACTGTGTTCCCTTTAGTTAAATCTTCTCCCCAGACACCTCCCCAGGTAATGCTCTCAAAATGTGCAAATAACTCATCAGATCAGTCTAAAAATTCAGCACCTTTTATAAGAGCTTGTCTAAAGTGCAATTTTAATTTAATCTTTTGGATCCTCTGAAGAATCACGTGAAGTATTATTGTCCAGACATGATAAAGAAATTTTTGGGACTAGCTAAAACAGAATTTTCAAACACAGCACATAAATCTGTTGATACAGAGAAAGGAAAATTGATCATGTTAGTTAATGAATTTTATTATGGAAAACATGAAAGAGTTGTCCAGGAAGAACAGAAGTCTCACACAAGCTTTAAATGCTTCAGATGCTTGAAAATTCTAAGAACTAATATTCCGTTCATGAACCACATGAAACACCTTATGGAACTTGAAAAGCAGAGCAGAGAGACCTAGGAAAACCACACCACCTACCAGCATTGCTACCGGAAGTTATCTACCCCCTTTCAGCTGCAGTGCCACATTAAAACTACTCACATCCCCCCATGAACATTCCACCATCTTCAAAATCTGTGAATTATCATTTGAAACAGAAAACATTATTTTAAAACATGTGAAGGACAAACATAAACCTCATGAAATGCCATATATCTGCCAGTTTTGTAATTATAGATCTTTATCATTTTCTGATGTAGATACCCATATTAGAAGATCCCATGAAAACACTAAGAATTTGCTGTGTCCATTTTGCCTCAAAGTTATTAAAATTGTGACACCACTCTCATCCTCCTTATCTTTGACAAGTGGCCAAACACATTCATTGAAAAAAAAAAAGCTTTTCAACAAATGGTGCCAGAAACAAGATCCATGACTGGCACCACATGCTACACTAAAGTCAAAATGGATAAAAGATCTTGATATTGAACTAAAAAAACACTAAACCTACTGGTAGAGAAAATACGTAGACTTCTTGAAGTCATGGGGTAGAGAGAGAGTTCATGAATAATCTCAAACTGCATATATCATCCTTTGAATAGATCTTGCACATTACAAAAAATTGCCAACAGAGTGAAAAGAATACCTACAAATTAGGGAAAAAAAATCTTAGCCAAAGTTCCTCAGACAAAGTATATATAACAAGAACATAAAAAAATTAGAAAAGAACAAGACCCCAACATTCAGACTTTATCCAAAATGGGCATTTGAGATGAACATACATTTGTCAGATGAAGAAATACAAATGGAAATAAATGTATGCAAAAATATTTCTGATTGTCTGTCACTCAATAAATATGAATTAAAAACACATTGAGATTCCTTTTCACCTGAGAAAGAATACCCATCATCAAGAAGTCAACCAATAACAAATGCTGGAGGAGGTATGGGAAAAAAGAAATTCTTCACCAATGTAGGTGGCTATGCAGACTGGTATAACCTCTAACAAAATTAGTGTGGATTTTCCTCAAAAAATGAAGGTTGAGGTCCCATTCAATCCAATCCAGATATTTCTCTGCTGTGTATTTTTTCCAAAGAAATTACAGTACACCATAGATACAAGTGCACCTATGTTTGCAGAATCATTGTTTCTCATAGGAAAATCTTGGAAACAATTCAAATGCCCATCAACTAAGGAATGGATAAAATGATGCTGTTTCTACTCCGTGGCACCCATCAGACTCCTCCAGACCCAGCCCAGGCCTGGCATACAGGCCTGGTGTGAAACTCTCCAGCTAAAGTGCCTGCAAAGGTGCCAGGGGCAAGAACCACCCAACTAATCAAGGAACAGAATATCTTGCAAGCAGGGCACAGCAGGGGACAGCAGGTTCATTTCCATGGGCTGCAGCAGGAAGAAGATGAGGATAGTAGCCACACCTGAGCCTGGCACATTGAGAAAATATCTAAGTTCATAGTTCCAGACCTCGTAAGCTGAGATACTTTGCTAGACCCAGATCTAAGACAGCATCCTCCCTCTTATTTTCTTGACTGAGATGGGGAAAGAGTTAACAAGTCTGCATAGAATACGCCAGGTACATCAAGTTGAGTTGATCAGACAGAACTTAGAGGAACTAACTTAAATTCAAATACCCAATTTAATATCTGCTTAGCTATATAGACATATTGCTTGCTCTTAATGTCTCAAATAAAAACCCATTAGTTATAAAAGCTTGTCAACTCATAAAATCACTACCCAGTATTAGTGTTCCTAATTGTAGATGTGTAAATATAAAACTATGCTGTATACAACAAACACACTTATCTCATAAAGAAATCCATATGTTGAAAGTTAAAAGTTGGAAAACAATACTACAGTCCCCAGCAACTCAGAGAAAAGCAGGAGTAGGAATCCAGGTCTCAGAGTTTCAACTTCAAATCAAGAATAGCCAAACAAAATAAAAAAGACCACTATATACTAGTCATGAAAAATTCAGGAGTAATAGGTAACACTCATACATATGTACACAACAAACATGGGAACACTCAACTATGTAAGACAACTCTCAATGGATATGGAAAATCTAATATCCAATACCAAAATTTTAACAGGAGATAATATCACTCCCTTATCCATGGAAGACAGGTAAAGCAGAAAAAATATATCGAAGAAGTAGTAGCACCGAACCAGAGTTTGGAACAAATGGTCTTAGTGAACATGTACAGAGTGTTCCACCCAACCACAGCTGAATACACATTTTTTTCTGCAGCACATGTGTCATTCTCTAAAATAGACCACATACTAGTAAATATGCCATGCATAATTAAGTATATACAAGAAAACAGAAATTACTCATGCATTTTATTTGACCACAGTGCAATGAAACGGGAAATAAATGACAAAAAAACAAGAAAAAAACCCATAAATACGTGGAAATCAAACAACACAATGCTCAGCAACCAATGGGTCACAGATGACATTAAACAAAAAGTTGAATAATATGTACAATTCAATGAACATTCAAGCAGAACTTATTGGAATTTGTGGGATGAGAGGAACACAGTTCTTAGAGGGAAATTTAGAGCTGTAAACTCACACATTAGGAAAACAAAACAGGAACAAATAAACACCTTAATGCTGCACCTCCAACATCTAGAAAATTAAGAGAAAACAAAACCTAAAGTGCAAAGATGGGAAGAAATCATAAAGATTAAAGCAGAAATTAATTCAATGGAGATGAAGCAAACAATTCAAAGTATTAAAGAATCAAAAAGCTGGCTCCTTGAAGGATTAAATAAAATTGATAAGTCTCTACATAACCTCATCAAAATGAAAAAAGAGTAAAAAAACTCAAACATAAGCAATTAGGAATAGAAAGGGTGAAAGTACTACAAACCTAGTAGAAATTTAGAAGATTATGAAGAATTACTTTGAGAATCTTTACTCACACAATAGAAGACAAAGAAAAATGGACAGATTCATAGCAAGTTACAAATTACCAAAACTGAATCTAGAAGATATAACAACTCTTAATAATCCAGTAAGACAACATAATATGAGATGTAATAAAAAAATTCTTACCGACAAAGAAAAGTCCACATCCTGATGGATTTACAGCTGAATTCTAAAAAAATTATGGAAATTATAATCCCTACATCCCTCAAACTGTTCAATGACATTGAAAAGGAAGCAATCATCCCAAAAATCATGAACTGAGGCAAGCATTAACCTGATACCAAAACCAGGGAAAGACACAACTAAAAAAGAGAACTATAGGGCAATCTTGCTCTTGAACATAGATACAAAAATCCACATCAAAATCTACAATAGAGAATACATCAAATCATCAAGAAGATTATACATCATGACCAGGTAGGATATATACTAAGGATGCTAGTATGGTTCAATAGGCACAAATCTATCAATGTAATACACTATATCAATAGAGCCAAATCTAGAAAAAAACACATGATCATCTCAATTGAGGCAGAAAAGGCTTTGGACAAAGTGCAACACTCATTCATGTTCAACTCCTACAGAAAATTGGAATAAAGGATATCTACTTCAATCTGATAAAAGCCATGTATGCCAACCTAAAGGCTAACGTAACTCAAAATTGGGAAAAACTGACATTGTTTACTCTCAGATCTGGTCCAAAACAAGAATGTTCTCTGTTACCACTCCTATTTAATATACTTCTGGAATCATTAGCTAGAGATATTAGAAAGGAGAGAGAAATAAAAAGAATAATAAATAAAGAAGAAGTTAAACTGTTACTATTGACAGATGACATGATACTTTACTAGGAAGACCAAAAAAACTCCACTAAGATGCTCCTAGAATTAATACACAAATTCAGTAGCATAGCAGGATACAAAATCAAAAAGTCAATATCAGTCCACTACACAGATGATAAACACACTGAGAGGAAAATGAGAGGAGCAATACCTTTTACAGTAGCACTGCAGAAAATGAAATACCTTGGAATTTATCTACTTAAATGAGTCAAACATTGATTCAATGAAAATTGCAATGCTGAAAATGAGACAACAGAGGATTTCAGAAAATGGAAAGATAATCCCTGTTCCTGGATAGGAAGACCAACATTGTAAAGATGGCCATACACCCAAACTTGATGTACAGACTTAATGTAATCCTTATCAAACTATCACCAGTATAACACACATACAGAGAAATCATTCCTAAAATTTATTTCTAACCAGAACATACCCAGAATAGAGAAGTCAATCCTGGGTAAAAAAGACAAGGCAGGACAAATCACAATTCTTTACCTGAAATTATACGACAAAGCTACTGTGATAAAAATTAGCATGTTATTGGCAATAAAGTAGAACTTAGGATCAGTGGAATACAGACACACTGAGACACTATCTTTGAGAAACCGGCTAAACATGCTTACTGGAATACAGATAGCCTGTTTATCAAATGGTGATGAAAAAACTGGGTCTCTACATAATGAACACTAAAACTTCAACCAGGCCTATCACCATGAAGTAAGCTAAAGTCAAAATAGATTAAATATCTAAACATTAAAACACAAGCACTCAACCTTCTGAAAGAGAAAGTAGGAGGAACTCTTGAAGAAAAAGGGGTAGGCAAAGAGTTCATGTATAAAAATCAAATCACACAGGTAGTACTTGAAAGAATTAACGACTGGACCTCCTCTTATTGAGATGTTCTTACACATCAAACGAATTTACCAACAAAGTGTATAGACAGCCCACAAATTTGGAAATATCTTCACTAATAAGCCCTCAGGCAAAGCTCTGCCCTCCAAAATTTGTGAAGAAATAAAAAAAACATTAGGGCCCCAAAATTTAAAGACTCTATTGAAGAATAGGTATTGGAGATGAACACACAATTCTCAGAGGACGAAATTAAAGAAGTTAATAAATATATGAAAAAACGTGCTCCACATCACTAGCCATCCATGAGATACAAATTAAAATATCACTGAGACACCATCCCACACCACAAAGAATGGCCATCATAAAGAAATCAACCAACAACAAATGTTGGAGAGTCTGTGGTGCAAAAACATCCCTTCTCTACTCTCGGAGGGAATGTTGACTGGTGCAACCATTATGGAAATCAGTGTGGAGACTCCTTAAAAAACTAGGACTGGAAATCCCATTGAAACCAGGTATCTTCCTAATAGTTTCGCTGAGGAACTGAAAATATAACATCATAGAGTTATATGTGAATATATGTTTATAGCAGCATAACTTGTAATAGTCAAATTTCGAAGCAACCCAAATGCCTGTCACCTGAAGAATAGATGAAAAGGATGTGGTATTTTTATACAATGGAGTATTA
>NW_004525086.1:136379-143138 GCF_000260255.1 Octodon degus
TAGGTGAGGTGAAGCTCCACTGCCTATGTTGTAGGGTAATACTAATAATCTTCACTTCTGCAGAGTTAATAACTTAAGTTTGTACACTAAAATTTCAACATAAATAAGTGCTGCGAGAATAGCCAACATTTTTGACCTAGACATTCATTTTCAGTGAGGACTTAGGACATAAAAGAATCTGTATTATAACACCTTGTAATTCAGTTGTTTCGCAAATGTTCTGATCAAGATGATTATGGGGCCAGAGAGTAAAGAGATTGATGACATAGAATGTGACAAAGGGGATTCACATGGAGAGAAAAAATTCTCTCAGACTTTAACAAGAGCAAATTTGTCAAGGAATGACTGTCTCATCCACATTGCTGATACTGACAAAGGATCATAAAATGCAGTAAAGGTTTTCAGGGTAAATCCTAAGGGGAGGGCTGGAGAGATGGCTCAGTGGTCTAAAGCACCTACTTAGAACAAGCTTAGCAAAGCATCAGGGACCGCGGTTCAATCCCCCAGCACCACATGCCAGCCAGCCCCGCCCCCTGGTGGGCTGAGCTGGCCACACACACCACTCTCTCTCTCTCTCTCTCTCTCTCTCTCTCTCTCTCTCTCAAATAAATAAAAAAAAAGAAAAAAAAATCCTAAGGGGATTTGATTGACCTTTTCAGATACAAAAGTTACATTTCTTGTTATATAGGACTTGTTTTATCTTGGTCTTAAACTTCTAGCAGAAATGCATAAAAATGAAGTATAAAAAGTAAAGCCATGTTAATTTGCTGAGCTGTAAAAGACTGAAGTCAACAAATTTTGACATTGCCAGTCCAACGGATAACCAACCAGTATTGTGGACTACTGGACTATATGGGATTATTTTGTGGAATTATCCAACCTACCATAGTTAAACTACAATGGAATACCCTTGTCTGACAAACTTAAAAGAAAAAAAGCGATGCAAATTAAAAACCATTTTGTATATGCATTTTGAAATTAGTTGGGATAAAGATACAGCTAATTTCTCTTAATTCAATGAACAGAAAGAGTTGTACTAATAGTGTTTATGGACAGGATATTATGTCTGCATCTTTTACTTTACATAACCACTAAGAAGACAACAATATGCAATATATTAATTGTTGAACCTCTCATATTAATTGGTTTTGAAATTCTCATTTCTTTTTTTTCAAAAATTATTTAAAAAAGAAGTGAAAGAGAAAAAAAATTAAGGTAATATTTCAGATCTTGAACCCACCATTGCAGATAGAGAAAAGATAAGTAAGGATCTTGTAAAATCAACTATGATGCAGGAAAAAGTAATTCAATATATGCAAGATGATGCAAAGATGAACAACATGAGAATGATAGGCATCAATGAGAAATAACAAGTCAATACAAATTACATAAAAAGAATATGGGCAGAAGTAATAGCAGAAAATTTCCCAAATATCTGGAACAATCTGATATTCAGGTAAGCAAATCATACCGATCTGCAATTAACATCAAACCAATTAAAGCACACCCAGGCAGGTAAGAATCAAGGCCCCGGAATTCTATCATATAAACAATATATTAAAAGCCCCTAGAGAAAGAAACACATCACGCTTAAAGGAAAACCTATTAGAATTACAACAGACTTCTATTTTCAAATATGAAGTAATGAATAGCGTGGTGCAGAGGATTTGAAGTCCTCTGTGAAAATGAATCCCAGACCAGACTGCTATAACTTGAAAAAAAATCTTGTTCAAATTTGATGGAGAAGAGAAATACTTCCATACCGAAGAACAGCTAAAGAATTTCATATTGAGAAGGCTAACTTTATAAAGACTACTAAAAGATAATCTAGAGAGATCAAAATGATGAGAAATCCTAGAATGAGAATGGAGATAACCCACCGAACAAGGCAAACAATTAAACAGAAGACAAAATGGGATAAAACACATCAGGTAATATCATCTCAATCGTACGTCTGTTAATCTCAATTACAGCAATTAATGTAAATAGACTCAATTCACTAATTAAAAGAAATAGACCAGAACATTGGATTACCAGCAAAGACCAACAATATGCTGTATACAAGAAACACACATAATTGATAAAGAAATTCATAGACTCAAACTGAGAGGATAGTAAACAATACTACAAGCCCCAGCATCTGAAGGGAAATAAAGTAGAGTTAGGAATCCTGTTTGCAGACAGTATCAACTTCAAACCAAGAGTTATCAGATGAAATAAAGAGGGCCACTCATACTGCTTGGGGGAAATGTTCAAGAGGAAGAGGCCACATCCATAAGTATGTATGCACCAAACATGGGAGCACACAATTAAGTAAGACAAAACTTAATTGAGAAGAAAATATGTAATATCTAGTACCACAGTAGTTACAGGAGACTTTCACTTCACCTTATCCCAAATAGATGGATCAAACAAAAAATTAGCAAAGAATTAACAGAACTCAGCATGAAGTTTGAACTAATGTACTTAGTGGATTTACAAAGAGTGTTCCTCCCAGAGCAGCTGAATAAACATTTCTTAGATGTATATGGGATAATTTATAAACTAGAACACATACTAGTCCATAGGCCATCCTTTATTATATGCAAGAAAACAGAAATTATCCCATGCATACTAACTGTCCATAGTGCAATGAAACTGGAAATGAATGAAAAATGGCAGATTTTTCTTCACAAACCATGAAGTCAAGAAGAGCATGGAACAGAGAACTTCAAGTCCTCTACAAAAACAAATGCCAACCCAGAATATTATACCGTCCAAAATTCTGTTTCAGGTTTGAGGGAGAAGTGTAATATTTTCATGACAAAGAACAACTAAAGAATTTCACCATGACAAAGCTAACCCCACAAAGACTACTAAAATTTGTTCTAGGGAGGGATCAAAATTAACAGAATTCCATGAACTAGAACAGAAGGAACCCACTAACTATGGCAAACAATTAAGCACAGGACAAAAAGGAGTAAACAACAGCAGGTAAATACTATGGCAATCATAAGCCAATACATCTCAATTATAACCATCAATGTAAATGGACTCAATTCACCAATTAAAAGAAATACCCTGGCACAGTGGACTAGGAAACAAAATCCAACAATATGTTGTATACGAGAAACACACTTAACTCAGAGAAATCCATAGGTTGAAAATCAAAGAATGGAAAGCAATGCTACAGTTCCCAGCAACTTAGAAAAAAACATGGGTAGTAGTCCTGTTCTCAGGCAGTCCCCACTTTAAACCAAGAATGATCAAAAGAAACAAAGAAGGCCACTATATACTGGTAAAGGGAAAAATTCAAAAGGATGAGGAAACACTTATAAATATATCTATACACCAAACACGGTATCACCAAACTACCTAAAACAAATCTTAATGGACATGAAAAATCTAATATCCAATACCATTATTTTAACAAGAGACCTTGACACGCCCTTATATAAGTCAAACAGACAGAAAATGAGCAAAGAAATAGCAGAAATGTACCAGAGGTTGGAATATATTGACTTAGTGGACATATACAGAGTGTTAAACACAACCACAGCTGAATTCACATTCTTTTTCAGGTGCACATAGGTCGCTTTCTAAAATAGACCACATATTAATCCATATGTCATGCTTAAGTATATGCAAGAAAACAGAAATTATCCCATGCATATTATCTGACCACAGTGCAATGAAGCAGAAAATAAATGACAAAGAAAAAACCAAAACCCCATAAATACATGGAAGTTAAATAACACCCTACTTAGCAACTAATGGGCCACAGATGAAATTAAATATGAAATTCAACCATATCTACGATTCAATGAAAATTCAAGCACAACTTATCAGAATGTATGGGATGTGATGAAAGAATTTCTCAGAGGAAAATTTATAGCTGTGAACTCATACATTAGGAACATAGATCAGGAACAAATAAACACCCTAATGTTGCACCTCCAACATCTAGAAAAAGAAGAGCAAACCAAATCCAGAGCCTAAATATGGGAAGAAATTATAAAAAATAGATAACAAATTAATGCAGTCAAGAAAAAGAAAACAGGTCAAACAATTAAGAAATCATAAGCTGCTTCTTTGAAAGATTAAATAAAATTCATCAGCCCCCTCTCTAACCTCATCAGAAAGAGGAAAAAAATTCAAATAAAAGCAATAAGGAATGAAAAGGGTGTAATCACCACAGACTCAGTGGAAATTGAGAAAATTCTCAACAGCTGTTTTGAGAACTTTTACTCTCACACAATAGATGACAAAGAAAAATAGATTCCTAGCATTGTACAAATTACTAAAACTAAATCAAGAAAATATAACAACTCTCAATAATCCAAGAAAACAATGTAATAAGAAACCTTGTTGATAAAGGAAAGTCCAGGTCTTGATGGATTCACAGCTGAGTTGTACAAGAAATTTATTGAAGTTATAATCCTTGTACTCCTCAAACTCTTCAATAAAACTGAAATGGAAACAATCTTCTCAAAATCTTTCCTGGAGTCAGGTATTATACAGATACCCAAACCTGGCAAAGACACAACTAAGAAAGAAAATTACAGGCCAGTCTCCCTCATGAACATAGATGCAATAATTCTAAATAACATCGTAGCAATAAAATGCAGCAAATCATGAAGAATATTGTACACCATGACCAGGTAGGATTCATTCCAGCAATGTAGAGAATGGTTCAATATATACAAATCTGTCAATGTAATACACTATATCAATACAGCCAAATCTAAAAACCACAAGATCATCTCCATTGATGCAGATAAAGCTTTTGAAAAAGTCCAACACTCATTCATATTCAAAGTCCTACAGAATATTAGAATACAGGGACTCTACCTTAATCTCATAAGTGGCATCTTTGACAACCCAATGGATAACAATTCTAAGCAGAGAAAAACTGAAATTTTTTGCTCTCAGATCTGGTCCAAGTAAAGGATGTCCTGTATCACCACTCCTTTTCAATATACTTCTGGAATCATTAGCTAGAGCCATTAGGCAACTGAGAGAAACAAAAGGAATAAAAACATGTAAAGAAGAAGGTAAAATATCATTATTTGCAGATGACACAATACTTTATTTGGAAGACCCAAAATACTCCACCAAGAAGCTACTAGAGGGGCTGGTGAGATGGCTCAGTGGTCTAAAGCACCTACTTAGAACAAGCTTAGCAAAGCACAGGGACCACGGTTCAATCCCCCAGCACCACATGCCAGCCAGCCCCGCACCCTGGTGGGCTGAGCTGGCCACACACACACACACACACATAAATAAATAAATAAATAAATTTTTTTTAAAAAAAGAATAAAAAAAAGAAGCTACTAGAATTGATACACAAATTCTTTAACATATAAGGACACAATGTCAATAATCAAAAGTCAATAGCATTCCTATAAACAGAAAACAAACACACTGAGAGGAAAATTAGTGAAACAATACCTTTTGCAATAGTACCGTGCAAAATGTAATACCTTATAATTAATCTAACTAAAGTAGTAAAAGATCTTTTCAAGGAAAATTACAGTACTTTGAAAAGAAGGAAACCAAAACACTCCAATAAATACATGGAAATTAAACAACACTCTCCTTAGCAACGAATGGGTTGTAGATGTATTTAAGCAAGAAGGTAAACAATATGTATATTTCAATGAAAATTCAAGCACAACTTATCTGACCTTATACAATGCAATGAAAGCAATTCTCACAGCTAAAGCAATATTTAGCTGTGAACTCACACATCAGGAAAATAGAATGGGAAAAAATAATACCATAATGCTGAACCTCAAACGTCTAGCAAAGGAAGAGCAAACCAAAGCCAAAGCCCAAATACTACAGGAAACTATAAAGATCAATTGAAATTAATTCAGTTGAGATGAAGAAAGTAATATAAAGAATAAATGAATGAAAGCTGGTTCTAATGCCAGGGAGATAGCTCAGTGGAATAAGCACTTTACTGGCAAGCAAAAGGGGCTGAGTGCAATCCCTGATACAGCCAAAAAAAAAAAAAAAAAAAAAAAAAAAAGACTTGTTTTTTTTTTCAAAGAAATAGTACCTTGCACAATGATACTGTGGAAAATGAAGTATTTAGCATTTACTCTAACTAAGGAAGTGAAAGTTCTACTCAATTAAAATTACAGTACTCTAAAAAAGAGATCGTAGAGGATTTCAGAAAGTAGAAATAAATTCCTTGCTCTGGGATAGAAAGAATGACATCGCAAACATGTCCCTACTTTCAAATTTTTATACAGATTTAATGCAATGACTAGCGAAATATCAACAACATAATACACAGACCTAGAGAAGTCATCTTTTAAATTCATTCAGAAGCAGAAAAGACCTAGAATAGCAAAGGCAATCCGGTGTAATGAAGAGATGCAGGAATCATTAAAATTCATAACTTGAAATTATACTATAAAGCTACTGTGATGAAATCAACATCGTACTGGCAAAAAAAGTCGACTGAGGAACAGTGTTGTATATTACAAGACGGACAAGCAACCGCAAACAAACTCTGCCAATTTATCTTTGAAAAACGCTCCTAACATGCATACTGGAAGAAAGATAAACTCTAAAAAATGGTACTGGAAAAACTATCTACATGCCAAAAACAAAAACTTCACCCAGGTTCATCACGAAACACTAACTAAAATCAAAATGGATGAAAGATCTAAACATTAAAACAGAAACACTGAATTTCCTGGAAGAGAAATTAGGAGGAACTCTTCAAGACATAAGGATAAGCAAAGAGTTCATGAACAAAAATCAAAT
>NW_004525086.1:147119-169398 GCF_000260255.1 Octodon degus
ATAATAAAAATAAAAAAATAAAAATAAAAAAATAAAAAAATGAAAAAAAGAGAATGTAACTATATAACTATCCTAACCACTTTGAATACACAGAAAAAAAATGGACATTCATCTGTATAACCTTTTTGTGTTAAGTTCCCTTATTTCAATATTATAGGTGTGTTAACTCAGCAAAATATTCTAAAAGAATCAAGTAGCCCCTAGAAGAATTGGGTCTTCCACTTGACTGGCAATGTCAGAATTTGTTGACTTGAGTCCAATACAGATCAACATAACAGCATGGCTTTAATTCTTATATTTTTTTATACATTTCTACAGGATGGTTAACTGAGGTAAAGCAGGACCTATGCAACAAGAATTGTAGCTTCTGGGTCTGATGAGGTCAGTGAAATCCCCTCAGGATTTATCCTGAGTTCCTGTACCTCAGAATGTAGAAGCTTTGTCAGCGTCAGCCATGTGGATGAGTCACAGCCCTTGCTTGGCCAGTGTGCTCTCTGTGAAAGCCTGAGAGAATGTTTTCTCTCCATGTGACTCTCCATAAGCACACTGCACATCATTGGTCACTTTCCTCTTTGGCCCCCTATTCTCCTTAATCAGAAAATTTGGGACCCTATTGAGTTACATGATGTTACAGTACAAGTTTACATATGTCCTGAGTCTTTTTTGACCTTGGAAGACTATGGCCAAAATGTTGGCTTTCCTTGCAGCCCTCCTTTTTCTCTAATTTTCGTCTGCAAACTTAGGTCGTTAAGTATCCAGAAGACAAGCTTATTGTTATTACCATACAACTTAGGCTGTTAAGCTTAACCTGTATCGGTCTGCTTATCAAATATCACAGGCTTAATGGAACAGGCATAAGGAATTATATACTTCTTATGTTTACACATAAGTCCAAAAATCTCACCATATACAACCTTGACGCAGGACAATCCCACAATATTCCTTTTCTTTCTCTTGCTTTCATTCACCACCCCCTTCTTTTTGAACAACCATCTACCTGAGAGACATCATAGGAGCAACTGGAAGGTCATGACAAGCTACCCATATTCAGAAGACCAGAATGACAAGCACTGCAAGCATAAAACTACTATTACAGTTTCCTATCTGCAGTGCCGTAGCTTAGTTCATAGGTATCAGTATATATAGTTAGTCAGGGTGAGAATCTTTCCAATTAACTGCTAGATTCAAAAATCTTCTGAAGATTCTCAGGATCATTGCCTTGCCCATCTTCTACATATAACTGTATAGCTTGACATATTCATGTTTCCTAGCTTTTCTCCTTTCCCTCTCTTTATTAGTTAATCCTTGAGATCCTGCTTTCCTTTAACTTGTATTATACCTTTCTATTTACAAACACCATTATAACAAATCACTCTATTCAGTAAGAGAATGTAACTATATATCTATCCTAACCACTTTGAATACACAGATACAAAATGGACAATCATCAGTATCCCCCTTTTTTTGTTAGTTTCATCATTTAAATATTATAGGTGTGTAAACTCAGCAAAATACTCTAAAAGATTACAGTAGCCCATAATAGTATTGGGTCTTCTGCTTTACTAGCAATGTTAAAAATTGCTGACCTGAGTCCCCTACAGCTCAACATAACAGCATGGCTTTATTTCTTATATTTCATTTTTATACTTTTCTGTTGGATTGTTAAGACCAAGGTAAAGCAAGACCCATGCAACAAAAGTTATAGGTTTTGGGTTTGATAAGGGGCCTCCGCTTATTGAGAAGTTTTTGCACATCAAAAGAAATTACCAACAAAGTGAAAAGACAACCCACAAATTTCGAAAAAATTATGACGAATAAACACTCAGACAAAGGTCTACTCACCAGAAATTTTAAAGAACTACATGTCTGACACTGACAAAGGATGTACAGTCTGAGGTACGGGATCTCAGGATAAATCCTGAGAGGATTGCACTGACCTTATCAGACCCAAAAGCTACAACTCTTGTTGCATAGGTCCTGCTTTACCTTGGTCTTAACCATCCAGCAGAAATGTATAAAAACGAAATATAAGAAGTAAAGTCATGCTGTTATGTTGAGCTGTAGGGGACTCAAGTCAACAATTTCTGACATTGCCAGTCAAGTGGAAGACCCAATTCTACTAAGGGCTACTTGATTGTTTTAGAATATTTTGCTGAGTTAACACTTCTATAATATTCAAATAATGGAACTTAACAAAAAAGGGTATACAGGTGAATGTCCATTTTGTATCTGTGTATTCAAAATGGTTAGGATAGATATATAGTTATATTCTCTTAACGAATAGAATGATTTGTTCTAATGGTGTTTGTAAATAGGATATAATTTCCACATCTTGTACAGAAATTAACCACTAGGAAGAATGTATGCCATGTGTTATTATTGGAACTGTCCTACCAATTTGATTTGAAACTGTCTCATTGCTATTTGTTTATCAATAAAATTATGGGTAAAAAAGAAATTATAAAGCACTAAAAACATTAGGGCCCCAAAATTTAATGATTTAGTCCAGCAAGGGCATCCAAGATGAAAATACACTTCTCAGAGGATGAAATTAAAAAAAGGAATAAATATATGAAAAAATGCTCCACATCACTAGCCATCTGTGAAATGCAAATTAAAGCAACACTGAGATAACATGTCACCCCACAAAGAATGTCTATCTTAAAGAAATCAACCAACAACAAATGTTGGAGAAACTGTGGTACAGAACGAAACCTTCTCCTCTGCTGTTGGGAATGTAGACTGGTGCAACCACTATGGAAATCAGTGTGGAGACTTCTTAAAAACATATAACGGGAAATCCCATTCAAGCCAGCTATCTCCCTCCTGAGTATTTTCCAAAAGTGCTAAAAACACCACATCATAGTGATATATGTGCACCTATGTTTATAGCAGCACAACTTGTGATAGCCAAATATTGGAAGTAACCCAAATTCCTGTCTCCTGAAGAATGGATGAAAAAGTTGTTTTATTTTTATACAATGGGGTATTACTCAGCTCTAAAAAATGATATACTCAAAGCCTTAATATATAATTGGATGCCACTTGAAGATATACTCACAAGTGAAATAAACCAGACCTACATGAATAAATATCATATATTCTCCCTAGTGTAAGAACTCAAAAGAAGAAATAAAAATTGAAATTTATAACACAACAAAATGAAAAACTAGAATTTAAGGATTAAGGAATGAAAAGAGTGCATGAAGAAAAGGTAGAAAAAATGGCAGGGGCAAAACCATACATTTAAATACAGCAGATGGTTAAGGAAATGATACTGAGAAACTCAATCAGGTTTTTGAAACTATCAATTAATTGGTGGAATTCTCACCCTGACTAACTATATATACTCATACCTGTGAACTAAGCAACGATATAGAGGCTACCAATGTGTATTCCTAGGGCCATGCTTGAGATGCCTGTCATTGTGGACTTCTATGTGCGTACTGATGCTAATGTCATATCAATTAATGCCATACTGTCTCTCAGTGATATGTTTGTTTGTTTTTTCTTAAAAAAGCTAGTAAAACTAAACAAGAAACAATAAAATATGTAATAGGACTGTTCTGCTACAATGTTGTGTATGGTTAGATTTCTAGATGTCAGATAAAAAATTGTAATTGTTTACTTGTATTTTTTTAAATTTTGTATTATTTGTATTTTTTATTTCTTTTTCAAATTCTACAATTGTTGAAAAAATATCTGTTCCATGTTATGCTTAAGGCATTTGAAGTTCAGACAAACAGTGATGTTAAGCTCAAGTGCCTATGTTTAGGGTAATAATATCATTAAGCTCCTCTTATGGAGGGTTAACCACTTAAGTTTGCAGAACAAAAACTTAAAGAAAAAGAAGTTCTACAAGGACAGCAAACATTTTGATCTTTGCCCTTCAAGATCAGTGATGACTGAGATTATGGAGAACCTGTTCTATGACATTGTGTAACACAAAGGTGTCCCAAGCTTTCTGTTCAAGATTATTGTGCCACATAAAAAAAATGATTGAAGATGAAGACTTGCCTAAGGTGTATCACATACAGAGAGAACATTCTCTCTGGTTTTACAGACAGAAAATTGGTCAAGCAATGGTCGTGACTCATCCAAATGGTTGATACTAACAAAAGATCTACAAACTGCATTACAGGGTTTCAGGCTAAATCCTGAGGGAATTTGATTGACCTTGGAAGATACGAAATTACATCTTTTGTTATATAGGTCTTGCTTTATCTTGCTCTTAAACATACAGCAGAAAATATAAACACGAGGTATACAAAGTAAAGCCATATTAATGTGCTCAGCTGTAAATGGATCTAGTAATGAAATTCTGATTTTGCCAGTTCTGAGGATAACCCAGTACTGTTATGTAGTACTGGGGCATATTGGATTATTTTACTAAATTCATACACCTGCAATATTTGAATGTCAATGGAATACTCACCTATGAAAAAATTAAACAGAAAGGGTTATATAAATGAAGGAACATTTTGTAGCAAAAAAAGGTAGATAGATAGATAGATAGATAGATAGATAGATAGATAGATAGATGAAATATTTAGGATAGATATACAGCTAGTTTTTCTTAATTAAATGAGAAGAAAGATTTGTACTGGTAGTGTTTAAGCAAGATATCATATCTACATCTTTTACCATGAATAACTACTGGGAAGACCACAATATGCAATTTATTAATTATTGCAACTGTCTTACTAAAAAGATCAATGATTAAAAACAAAATGATATTACAATTTTCATACAATTTACACAGTTACAAAGAAAGATAAACCCTGGGGTCTGAGGTAAATAGATGCAACTAGAAACTATCCTCATAAGTAAAAAAATCAGACCTGCATGCATAATCATAATATTTCCTCACTAATATAAAAATATGAAAGAATAAATAAATCTGAAAATTACTATGTATATTGTGAATGGGAAATAATCTGCTCAAATGAAATGAAGAATTTAGTTGAGGAAAACAAGTAAATAAAAATAAAGGGTAAATAGCAGAGATATATATCTATATCTATATCTATATCTATATCTATATCTATATCTATATCATCTATATCTATATCTATATATACATTGGAAAAGCTAAGATGATTGTATAACTCATTTCTATGTTTCAAGGTAGCATTTATTCTTAAAATTTTCATTTTGACAAACTTTATGTGATTAGGATAATCTGAATAAGTTCTTCGAATACACCAATGTGCAATATAAAAACCATTGTTGAATTCCTATCATCTTACTTTGTTTAAAAATTCTATATCACTTCTAATGTCTCATCTTTTATTTTTAAATTCTCTTTACAATAATACATAATAACTGAAAGACAAACTTTAAATGTGTTGGTAGTAAAAATACACTGAACAAGCAGGTTTTCAAAGTTTAAATTAAAACCATATTTGGCCCAAGGCTTTCAAGGTCACTAAAGACTCGGGGCATAGGAGAACCTGTACTGTAACATCATGTAACTCAGTTGTGTCCCGATTTTTCTGATCAAGGATAATATGGGACCACAGAGGAAATTGATTGAGAATGTAGAGTGTGCCTTAGGATAGTCACATGGAGAGAAACCATTCTCTCAGATTTCAGAGACCAAATTGGTCAAGCAATAGCTGTTACTCATCCACAGGGCTGTCACTGACAAAGGATCTACAAACTGCAATACAGAGTTTTAGGATAAATCCTGAGAGGATTTGATTGACCTTATAAGATATAAAAGTCACATTTCTTGTTATATAGGTCTTGCTTTATCTTGGCCTTAACCATGCAGCAGGAAAGTATAAAAATGAAGTATAAAAAGTAAAACCATAGTAATATGCTGAGCTGTAAATGGCTCAAGTCAACAATTTCTGACATTGTCAGTTCTGTGGATAACCCACTACTATTATGGACTACTGGACTATATTGGATTATCTTGCTGAATTCACTCACCTACAATATTTAAATGGCAATAGAATACCCATCTGTGACAAAAGTAAATAAAATAGGGGATACAATTGAAGGACATTTGTATCTGTAGATATCAAAACAGCTAGGATAGATATACAGCTACTTTTTCTTAATTTAATGAGAAGAAAGTTTTGTACTAATAGTGTTCAGACAGGATATCATGTCTGCATGTTGTACTATGAATAACTACCAAGAAGGCAATAATATGCAATGTATTAATTATTGTGACTGTCCTACTAATCTGTTTATTTTCTTTCTTTGTTTGTTTTGTTTTTGCTTTGCTTTGTTTTGTTTTGTTTGGCAGAAATGCACATTAAACTTAGGCGATTGTGCTTCCCAGGCACAACTATTCTGTTTTTTTTACTGTCTAATTGCTATTTGACTCTCAATAAAATTTTAAAAAGTATGCAAAATACATGACGAGGTGGCCTAACCACCCAAAGACCATTGTGGGAAGTGCTTGCCAGGGACAAGGCTTTGCCTTTCAAGAAAATTGATGATTTGGAAAAATTACACAAATTTTTGTGGAAGGAAAAGAAGTCTAGAGCATCACAGGAATCCCAATTCACAGATCAGTACCCAGATTACTTGGAACATTTCTACTTAGATGAAGAGGAAAGACTCAAATGCTACTAAGAAAAGCCGACCAGCCTTTGTCAGAAGAAAATGCTAACCAGCTTTTTCCTGAAGAACATTTTAGAGTTGACGGTGCTTTGTATGATGACCAGGATCATCTGCCTTAACCAGAAGAATGGTGTAGCAGCACAGTGAGTCCCATCACTGTTCCCCAGAAAAAGAAAAAGAAAATATCCAGTCAAAAAGCACAAGAATAATATGAGCATTTACAAGCTAAGCGTGCTGCTAAGAAGAAAGAATTCAAAAGGAGAAAAGAAGAGAGAGGATCTCAAATATTCTACATGGAGAAAAAAAATGGAAATGTTCAAAATATCGAGCAAAAGGACCTAAAAGCATCAACCAATCTTAAATTTACAAATGGAATATCTTCTGAAAATATACAAGAAAAAAGTTGAATGAAACACTTTGTCCATTAGGGTAGAAATACCTGCTGAGTATTTATTGGGTTCATAGTTAAAAAGGACAGTCCTTGAGAATGGAACAAATTTGTCAACATAAGATGAACTGCTAAACTGTGAATATATGTATTTTTATTAGAATTTTTTTCTTATAAAGGAAAAATTTAATATGTTCAGTTGATGAATATGGCTGGTTTTATTTTACTTGCTTCTGGAAGAAGATTGTGTTGACAAACTTAAAAAGTTTATTTGGAAAACGGACATAAGCATATAATCCTTCTGTCATATTTCAAATTGATATAGAATAAAAAACATTGAAAAAATTAAAGATTGCTTCACTTACAATATAGTAATCTCTAGTGTTCCAACTAACAAACCATCTCAAGGAAAAATAGAATTAAAAATCTGGAAATTATGTTCATATTCAGACATGATTTCACTTCTGTAGCTATTTACATGATAACATTAAAATAATCATACATTGAAAACTGTTTACAAAACTGCATTTTTCTGAAACTCGAGTATAATAAATCACTGAAATAAAACTAAACACAAACAGACAAAAATAAAGGGACAAGTAGGGAAGGCCTATTTTATTCCATGCTTTCAGAGGTTGTAGTTCAGGGATACTCTTATCTATTCTTTCGAGCCCACAGCAGCACAGTACATGGAGCCAGAGAAAAGCCAGCTCACAGCCAGGAACTTCAAGTGGCATGGGTTAGTGAGGTCCCAGTGACATCTGCATTGGAACAACCTTGATTAAACATCACGAATCCATGGACAAATGCAAATCTATAGAAACCTCAGTGATGAACTGTGAGCTGTGTTGAGGTCAGTCCCCGACACTCATTTTACACGTTCCCCTTGTGGCACCCTAGCATTTTAGCAAATGAGCCAAAAGCCTGCACAGGTGCAGAAATCATTATTATGAATGATTGTGCTGTAGAGACAGCTCGCTTTTTTAAGTGCCTGCTGGTAAGCACAAGCACCGTTTTATGATCTCCAATATCGCACGCTGTGCTTGCCCTGGAAGCCCAGGGAGCAACAATCGGGCCATGGAAACTGGTCTTGTGGGGGGAGATGGAGAAAGCAGGATCAGTACAAGTCTGAGATGCATAGTTAGAACCTGTAATCCATTGATCCTCAGGACTATTTTGTTGCCAGTACCATGTTGATTTTATCACAGTAGCTTTGTAGTATAATTTCAATTCAGGAATTGTAATGCCTCCTGTCTTGTGTTTGTTGCCCAGGATTGCCATTGCTATTATAGGTATTCTCTGGTTCCTCATAAATTTGAGGAAAGATTTCTACAGGTCTGGGAGGTATATTGTTTTTAGTTTGATAGGGATTGCATTAAACCTGTACAGCAATTTTGGGAGTATGGCCATCTTCACAAAGTTCATTCTTCCTATCCAGGAGCAGGGAATATCTTTCGATATTCTGAAATCCTCTATGATCTCTTTTTTCATAGCACTGTAATTTTCCCTGAAAAGATCTATGACTTCTTTAGTTAGATGAATTCCAAGGTATTTCATTTTCCATGATGCTACTCTAAAATGCATAGTTCTCTAATCCCCCTTTCAGTGTGATCTTTGACAAAGGGGCCAAACACGCTTCCTGGAAGAAAGATAGCCTCTTTAACAAATGGTGCTGGAAAAACTAGATTTCTACATGCTAAAAACTAAAACTTAACTCATGTCTATCACCATGCACCAAACTAAGTTGAAATGGATTAAAGATCTAGACATTAAAACAGAAAAACTAAATTTTCTGGAAGACAAAGTAGGAGGAACACTTAAAGACAAAGGGGTAGGAAAACAGTTCATGAACAAAAATCAAATCTCATGTGTAATGCTTGAAACAATTAACAACTGAAATTCCTCTTATTGGGAATTTTTTGAACATTAAACAAAATTATTGAGTCCTATCCCAGGTCCGGTGAGTGTGTGGGAGAGCGTCCTGCTACATTGGGCCAGCGGGACCAGTCCCAGACCAGGAGGAGCGTGGACCAGACCCTCTCTGAACCCCCTTGGGAGCCCCCACCACTCCGCAGCACCTCACCCACGCCGCCAGCTGAGTAGCAATTTCTACAATGTTCTGGGAATTACCAGACCCAGTCCTAGCCCAGAAACAGTGAGTGTGAGGGAGAGCTTCCTCTGCCCCCTACTCCACTTTGAACCCTCCAAGAACAGCTCAGGCCTGGCTTATATGCCTGGGGTGTAACCCTGCTGCTGCAATCCCTGCAGAGAGTGTAGAGGAAAGATCCACCCAGGTAGTCCAGGAGAAGAACATCTTGCCACAGGGGCACAACAGGTACACCCTGAAGGGCAGCAGTGGGAAGGAATGAGCACAGAAGCCAGACCTAAGCCAGAAGCAGCTGGATAAGTCCAAACTTTGTAGAGCTGTACCTGAACTTCAGTATGTGCCAAGGTTATAACTGTAGCAAAGATCTACAACAAAGGTCAGAAGACAGTGCTACACAAAATGAAGAGAAGAAACAAAATGCTACCTCTGAACCCAAACCCACACGTAAGAAGTGCAGAGGACACTAACACACAACAAATTGGAAATCACACAGCTGAAAGCAATGAATCAACGTCTTCTGAAATAAAGAAAAAGCTGCAGAAAGATATAGAGGACCTCAGATTGGAAATAAAAAAAAGAAATCCCTGAACTAATAACATCTGCACTAACAAATCAAAAGCAGAAACATATTGAGGAAACCCAGTGCCACCCAGAATAAGTGCGGAGGACACTAGCTCGGGGCAAATGCATGGATTAATAGTGTCGATAGTAAATAAGCAACAGCAGAAAGATATAGAGGAAATCAGAGCACAATTCTTTTCTGAAATAAAAAAAAGAACCCTCAGAACTCATAGCATCTGAAGTAAAGAAGCAACTACAGAAACATAGGCAGGAAATACAAACTGAAAAAAACACTGCAAGAAAAGAATTTATAACTGCTTCTAAAGAAGATATTGATAAAAAATAGAGATTAGAAAAATGATGGATTCTTTGAACGAGCAATTCACTAAAGAAATAGGTTGCATGAAGCAGAGTCAAAGAGATATAGAGGAAATTAAAATCTCAACCAAAAGTTTGCAAAACCGTTTCAGTGAATGTGAAGACAGAGTTTCAGATTGTGAAGATGCTGGTGTAACTAGTGAAAAGGTAAGAAAGGATCTCTTAAAAACAAAGATGCAGGAAGGAATAATCCATCATCTGCAAGCTGATGCAAAGATGAACAAGGTGAGACTAATAGGCATCAATGAGAAAGAAGGAGTCAATACAAATGACATTAAAAAAATATAGACAGAAGTAATAGCAGAAAACTTCCCAAATATGAGGAAACAATCTGACATTCAGGTCACTGAAGCATACAGGACGCCAAGGAACCTCAACCCAATGAAAAACACACCGAGAAATACTATAGTCAACCAGAAATGCAGCACAAGAATAATCTACTAAAAGCCGCTAGAGAAAAGAAGATCACATTCAAAGGAAAACCCATCAGAATTCCAGCTGACTTCTCTTCACAAACCATGTAGGCAAGAAAATCATGGAGCAGAGTACTTCAGGTCCTCTACGAAAACAAATTCCAGCCCAGACTACTATACCGTGCAAAACTCTCATTCAAGTTTGATGGAGAAGTGAAATACTTCCATGACAAAGAACAACTAAAGAATTTCGCGATGACAAAGCCAACCTTACACAGGCTACTGAAAGATGCTCTAGAGAGGGACCAAAATGATCAGAACTATACGAATGAGATCAGAAAAAACCAACTAAATAGAGTAATCAGTTAAACACAGGAGAAAAAGGAGTAAATGATAACATGAAAATAACATGGCAATGGTAAGTCAATACATCTCAATTCTAACCATCAACGTAAATGGACCCAATTCACCAATTAAGAGAAATAGACTGACACAGTGGATTAGGAAACAAAATCCAACAATATGCTGTATACAAGAAACACATTTAACTCATAAAGACATTCATAGGCTGAAAGTCAAAGGATGGAACAAAATACTACATGCCCCAGCATCTCAGGAAAAAGCAGGGGTAGCAATCCTATTCTCATACAGTCTCAACTTCAAAGCAACAATGATCAAGTGAAATAAAGAAGGCCACTATATGCTGGTTAGGGGAAAATTCAAGAGGAAGAGTTAACACTCATAAATATGTATGCACCAAACACGGGAGCACACAACTATATAAAGCAAATCTTAATGCACATGAAAAATCTAATATCCAATGCCACACTTTTAACAAGAGACCTTAGCACACCTTATCTCCAAAAGATAGGTCAACCAGATACAAACTTAGCAATGAAATAATAGAATTAAACCAGAGTTTGAAAGAAATGAACTTAGTGACCATATACAGAGTGTTCCAACCAAACACAGCTGAATAGACATTTTCTCAGCTGCACATGGGTCATTTTCTAAAATAGACCACATACTGGTCCATAAGTCATGCTTAAGTATATGTAAGAATACAGAAATTATCTCATGCACACTATCTGATCGCAGTGCAATGAAACTGGAAATAAATAACAAAAGAAACTGGAAAAAAAAACTTTAAATACATGGAAATTAAATGACACCCAGCTCAGCAACCAAAAAGTTACAGATGAAATTAAACAAGAAATTAAACAATATCTACAATTCAATGAAAATGCAAGCACAACTTATAATTTATGGGACTCAATGCAAGCAGTTCTCAGAGGTAAATTCATAGCTATGAACTCACACATCGGGAAAACAGAGCGTGAATAAATAACTACCCTAATGTTGCAACTTCAACAACTAGAAAAGTAAGAGCACACCAAACCCAGATCCTAAAGACGTGAGGAAAAAAAAAAAGATTAGAGCAGAAATTAATTCAATTGAGACAAAGAAAACAATTCAAAGAATTAAGAAAGCAAAAAGCTGGTTCTTTGAAAGATTAAGTAAAATTGATAAGCCCCTAGCTATCCTCATCAAACAGAGGAAAGAATAAATTTAAATATAAGCAATAAGGAATGAAAAGGGTGTAATTATCAATGACTCAGTGGAAATTCAGATTATCATTTGCTACTTTGAGAATCATTACACTCACAGAATAGAATATACAGAAGAAATGGGCAGACTCCTAGAAAGATTTCAAATTACCCCAACTGAATTGACAAGATATAACCACTATCAATAGCCCAATAACAGCCAATGAAATAAAAAATAAAATTAAAAATGTACCATCAAAGAAAAGTCCAGGTCTGGATGCATTCACAACTGAATTCTATAATACATTTACAGAAGATGTAGTCCCTATACTCCTCAAAATCTTTGATGAAATTGAAAAGGAAGCCATCCTCCCAAAATCATTCCTGGAGGATAGTATTATATTGATACCAAAACCAGTGAAAGATGCACCTAAGAAAGAGAACTACAGGCTGATCTCTCCCATGAACATTGATGCCAAAATCCTCAATAAAATACTAGCAAATAGAATACAAAAAATCATCAAGAAGATCATATACCATGACCAGGTAGGATTCATCTCAGGGATGCAAGGATGGTTCAATATTCGAAAATTTATCAATGTAATACACTTTATCAATACAGTGAAAACTAAAAACAACATTATCATCTCCACTGATGCAGAAAAGGCTTTTGACAAAGTCCAGCACTCATTCATTTTCAAAATCCTACAGAGAATTGGAGTAGATGGCCTCTACTTTAATCTGGTCAATGACATTTATGAAAACCGAACAGCAAACATAATCCTAAATGAGGAAAAACTGAAATCTTTTACTCTTAGATCTGGTACAAGACAAGGATGTCCTCTATCACCACTGCTACTCAATATATTTCTGGAATCATTAGCTACGTGCATTATACAAAAGAAAGGAGTAAAAGAAATAAGAATAAGCAAAGAAGAAGTTAAATTATCTTTACTTGCAGATGACATGATACTTTACTTGGAAGACCAAAAATCTCCACCAAGAAGCTACCACAGTTAACACAGAAATTCAGTAGCATAGCAGGTGATAGAGTCAATACCCAAAAGTTAATAGCATTTCTCTACACAGACAACAAACACACTGAGAGGGAAGTTATAGAAACAATACCTTTTACAATAGCACCGAGGAAAATGAAATACCTTGGAATTAACCTAATTAAAGAAGTCAAAGATCTTTTCAAGGAAAATTACAGTACTTTGAAAAAAGAAATCGTAGAGGATTTCAGAAAGTAGAAAGATATTCCATGCTCCTGGATAAGAAGAACCAACATTGTGAAGATGGCCATACTCCAAAAATTGCTGTACAGATTTACTGAAGTCCCTATCATACTATGACCAACATATCTCACAGAGAAATAATTGGTAAAATTTATCTGGAACTGGAAAAGACCTAGAACATCAAAGGCAACTCTGGGCAATAAAGACAAGTCAGGAGGCATTGCAATTCCTGATTTGAAATTATACTACAAGGCGACTGTGATAAAATCAGCATGATACTGGCATCAAAATAGACCTGAGGATCAATGGAATAGTTTAGAAGATGATGAAGCCCAAGGAACACACTCAGCCACCTTATCTTTGACAAAGGGGCCAAACATACTCACTGGAAGAAAGATAGCCTCTTTAACAAATGGTGCTGGAAAAACAGGCTCTCTACATGCCGAAAACTCAAACTTGACCCCGGTCTATCACCATGCACGAAACAAAAGTAAAAATGGAATAAAGATCTCAACATTAAAGTGGAGAAAATAAATCTGGAAGAGAAAGTAGGAGGACCTCTTGAAGACTTAGGGGTAGGCAAAGAATTCATGGTCAGAAATCAAATCGCACGTGAAACAGTTCAAAGAATTAAAAACTGGGACCTGCTCTTACCGAAAAAGTTTTTTAACGTCAAAAGAAATTACCAACAAAGTGAAAGGGCAACCCACAAAATTGGAAAAAATTCATGACAAATAAGTACTCAGAAAAGGTTTGGTCTGTAGAATCTATAAAAAACTAAAAACAATAGCACCCCAAAATTTAAAGACCCAATCCAGAAATGGGCATCCGAGATGAAACACACTTCTCAGAGGAAGAAATTAAAGAAGTGAATAAATATACGAAAAAAGGCTCCACATCACTAGTCATACGTGAAATGCAAATTAAAACCACATTGAGATATCACCTCACCCCAGAAAGAATGGCTATCATAAAGAAATCACCCAACAACAACTGTTGGAGAGGCTGTGGGGTAAAAGGAACCCTTCTCCATTGTTGATGGGAATGTAGACTGGTGCAACCATTATGGAAATCAGTATGGAGACTCCTTAGAAAAGTTGGTCTGGAAATCCCCTTTAAACCAGCTATTCCTCTACTGGGAATTTTCCCAGATGATCTGAAAACATCATATCATAGGGATATATGTGTGCGTGTTTTTAGCAGCACAATTTGTGATATCTAAATCTTGGAAACAACCAAGATGCCCATCACCTGAGGAATGGTTGAAAAATATGTGGCAGTTTTACACAATGGAAAATTATTCAGCTTTTAAGAATGATAAACTCCTAGCCTTTATATTGATTTGGATGCCACTTGAAAATATACAGATAAGTGAAGTAAACCAGACACACATGTGTAAATATCGTATAGTCTCCATAGTATAAGAACTCAAAAGATGAAATACAAATAGAAGTATATAATACAAGTAAAAGGAAAGCAACATCTCAAAGACTAACTAATCAAGAGAGGGAAAGGAGAAGAGCTAGGAAACGTGACAATGTCAAGTGACACAATTATATGTAAAAGATGAGCAAGGCAATGATCTTGAGAATCTTCAGAAGATATTTTAATCTAGCAATTAATTGGAAAGATTCTCACCCTGACTAACTATATATACTGACACCTGGGAACTAAGCTACTGCACTGCCGATGATCATTTGTAATAGTAGTTTCATGTTTGGAGTACCTGTCATTCTTGTATTCTGAATATGGGCTGCTTGTCTTGACATGCCTGTGGCTGCTATGATGTCATTCGGGTAAGTGGATGTTCAAGAAGAAGGAGGTGGTGAATGAAAGCAAGAGGCAGGAAAAGGAATATTGTGGGACCTTGCTGATTCAAGGTTGTATATGTTGAGATTTTTTGACTTATGTGCAAACATGAGAAGTATATAATTCTTTATCCTATTTTTAAAATATAATCTAATATTTAAATGTGTTTTATCATATTCTGTAGGTACTTAAAGTTCAACATATCAATACTTGATGAAAATTACCTGTTCTTTATTGTGCCTAAGATTCTTGAAATGCAGAGAGATAGTGAGGTTAAGCTTAATAGCCTAAAATGTTTGATAATAACAATAAGCTTGTCTTGTGGATGGTTAAGAACCTAAGTTTGCAGACCAAAATTAGAGAAAAAGCAGGGCTGCAAGGAAAGTCAACATTTTGTCCCTAGCCTTGTAAGGTCAATTAAGACTCAGGTTATATAAGAACTTGTACTGTAACATCATGTAACTCGGTAGTGTCCCAAATTTTCTGATCAAGGAGATTATGGGGCCAAAGAGGAAAGTGAGCGATGACGTGGAGTCTGCCTAAGGAGAGTCCCATGGGGAGAAAACACTCTCTCAGGCTTTCACAGAGAGCACATTGGCCAAGCAATGGCCGTGACTCATCCCCATGGCTGACACTGACAAAGGTTCTACAATCTGAAGTACACGATCTCAGGATAAATCCTGAGGGGATTTCACTGACCTTATTAGAACCAAAAGCTACAACTCTTGTTGCATACTTCCTGCTTTACCACGGTCTTAACCGTCCAGTAGAAAAGTATGAAAATGAAATATAGGAAGTAAAGTCATGCTGGTATGTTGAGTTGTGGGGGACACAGGTCAACAATTTCTGACATTGCCAGTTAAACAGAAGACCCAATGCTATTATAGGCTACTGGACTCTTTTAGAACATTTTGCTTAGTTTACACACCTATAATATTCAAATGACGGAACTTATCAAAAAGGGAGTCCGTCCTGAGACTACACGCACATGTATCTGTGTATTCAAAGTGGTTGGGATAGATATATAGTTGCATTCTCTTAATGAAGAGAATGATTTTTTCTAATGATATTTGTAAATAGGATCTCAAGACCGCATCTTATACAGCAATTACCACTAAGAATTTATGCAGTGTGTTTGTTATTGAAACTGTCCTAGTGATTTGATTTAAAAGTATGTCATTGCTATTTGTTTATCAATAAAATTATGGAAAGAAATTACCAACAAAGTAAAAACACAGCCAAAAAATTTTGAAAAAATCTTTTGTAATAAGCACTCAGAGAAAGATCTGCCCTCTAGAATTTATAAAGAAGTGAAAAAAATAAGGGTCCCAAAATTTAAAGATTCAGTCCAAAAATGGGCATCCGAGGTGAACACACACTTCTTTGAGAATGAAATTAAAGAAGCGAATAAATATATGAAAAAATGCTCCACATTACTAGCGATCTGTGATTTCAAATTAAAACAACACAGAGATGCCATGTCACATCACAAAGAATGGCTATCATAAAGAAATCAACCAACAACAAATGCTTTAGAGGCTGTGGGGAAAAGGGAACCCTTCTCCACTGCTATTAGGAATGTAGACTGGTGTAACCATTATGGAAACCAGTGTGGAGACTCCTTAAAAAACTAGGACTGGAAATCCCATTCAAGCCAGCTATTCCCCTACTTTGAATTTTTCAGGAGGAACTGAAAATGTCATATCATAGTGATATTTGTGTACCTATGTTTATAGCAGCACAATTTGTGATAGCCAAATCTTAGAAACAAGCAAGATGCCCATCACCTGAGGAATGGATGAAAAAGTTGTGGTATTTTTATACAATGGAGTATTATTCAGCTATAAATAATGATAAACATGAAACATTTATATTTAAATGGATGCCAGTTGAAGATATCCTCATAAGTGAAATAAACCAGACTCACATATCCAAATGTTGCATATTTTCCATAGTATAAGAACTCAAATGAAGAAATAAAAATAAAAAAATATAACACAATTGAACGGAAAGCGAGAACTTGGAGAATTGGACAATGAGGAATGGGCAAGGAGAAAAGCTGGGAAAATTGACAGAAGAAAACCATGCATTTATTTGCACAAGATGGTTAAGGCAAGGATTCTGAGAAACATCAGCTGGTTTTTTAAGCTAGCAGTTAATTGGTAGCATTCTCACTCTACTAAAAATATATGCTGGTACAAGTGAACAAAACAACTGCACTGAAGATAGCAATCTGTAATAGAAGGTTCATGCTTTTTATGCCTGTCATTCTGGTCTTCTAAATATGTTCTGCTTGACATGACATACCAATTATTGCCATAGTGTCTCACAAGTAAATGTTTTTTGTTTCTTTTTTAGAAAAGATAATAAATGAAAAAAAGAGACAAGGAAAAGAAAATAAGAACCTGTAATCGATCAATCAATAAATCCCTTTTTTTAAAAAAGAATAAAAAGATGATCATAACTGAGCCAGGTCCACAGTGTATATATATATATATTCCTGTAATTGTTAGGAAATTAGATTTTACTGAGATCTTACTTTAGAATATATAGTGACAATGGTTCACCTCGTGTGTGTGTGTGTGTGTGTGTGTGTGTGTGTGTGTGTGTACGTACATGTGTGTGTAGTCTGAGGACTGAACTAATGGACTTGCTCTGCTCCACATTCCAAATCTCTTTTTTTTCAACTTTAATTTTTAATGTTTAGAGACCACGTCTTGCTAATTCACCCAGCCTGGACTTGATCCTCTGGATTGTTGCCTGTGCCACCCAGAGTACTGGGGTGTCAAGCTTGCACCACCTCATCAGGCCCAGTTAAATTTTAATGTTGCACTGCTGATTGCTACTGGTGTACTGAAAGAAAAGTTAATGTGTATACTTTTTTCTCTTCTTTTAAACTTTTTGTACCAATCTTACATGTGTATATCTGGTAATCTGAACAGCTAATATGAAGACATCTATATGAAATATAAAAACCATTGTGGAATTCCTTTTTTGTTGTTTTGTTTTGTTTAGTGAATTCTGTATCTTTTTCTTTTTAATTGTTACAATCTTGTACTTGCCAGGTAGGTACTTGTGCCACTGAAATATCTCTCTTGCTTGTTCTGTGTCATTTCTAAATTTTTTTCTCTTTAACAACAAAAAGAATAGCTATTCTAATTATACTTTTAAAGTTTAATGTCAACCCTTACTACTATTTTCTCTTTGCCTTTTGGTTTAAGAGACTTTGTCTTCATTTTTCCCTGAAATGTGTGAATCCTGCTTCCCTGGACAACTTTGGCAATGTCCCCCCCCCCATTTTCCAAACTGATTTCATAACAACGTGAATGTGGAAGCAAACTGCGTACCAAAGGGCTTTTTTCAGCCAGCCAGACTCTTGAGCACCGCTGATTCCATACTGTATACCAAAAAATGTGGTTTCAGGGCCATGCTTTGTTATATGCTTCTGGTTTGTGGAGCACAGGTTCCAATCTCTGGACAGGTACATAAGTGGGTAGAGTTCCACAGGACTGAATTGCATTGTAGGAATACACTGGATCTCGACATGATGTGTTCCACAGACCTGGTCCAACACAGTGTGTTGGGCTAAACTTCAGTACACCCCATGGATAGGCAGGTGTGTCCTTGTGCACGGAGGACTTGTGGGCACTTTCTGTGATGAACTCTTCACAAGTGTGTGCTCTTCAGGTAGCCGAAATCCTTACACCAACTTCTGCTGGCACACAGTGCTGGGAAAGTGTCTGGAGATCTGTTTGGTAACGTTCATGTGGTCCCAAATGGAGACTCATAGAACATGTGTTTCCCAGATATGAAGAACTCATTTCCTTTTTTTCGAGTAACTGCATTTTCCACTTGTTCCAGTGTGGGGGTCTAGCTGTGGCCCAACAGGTTCACATGCTGCACATTTGGTCCCAAGAATGGTGACAGTGAGAGGTGTAAAATGTTCAGAGAAAGAACGTTGTGTCTGGAAATCATATCAGGGGGTATTGTCACTGGGAGGGACAAGGTCACTCTCATTGCATGAATGAGGCCCCAGTACACTGCTCTGTCATGAGAAGAGCAAGCCTGACCTGTGTGCAATCAAGACCATCAAGACCCACCAGGATTTCTTCCTCCTTTATCCTCACTATGTGCTCTGCTGTTTGGTGTGATCTGCTGTGAGGCCCGCAGTGGAGCCCTCCAACACTGTGAGCTAATAATGGGCATTATGAAGTGTCCAGCACTGGACATTTCGTTATAGCAATGGAAAAGTACTGGGGCATCCAGTACTCATTTTATCAGCTTTTCTTCTTCCTGTTTTTCTTTTTCTTTTTTTTTCTGTTTGCCCTACCTAGAAATATTTTTCCAGTGTCTTTATGTTTTAGTTTAGTTTTGGGTTTATTTAGAGAGGGTTTTTGTATGCCATTCTAGCTCGTGTTGAACTCACTTTACAGCCCAGGCTGAACTCAAACTTAGAGTGAGCCAACAGCTTCAGCCTCCTGAGTGCTGATATTACAGTATTGAGCCACCATTCCTGGCTCCACATCTTGTTGCAAGGACTCATATAGAAGTCTTCCAGTGGGCATTGTTCTGTATCATTACTAAAATGTGAATTTAATACATCTTAAGAAATTGTATGTAGTGAATGTCTGTGGGTATGCATCTGCACAATCACACTGCTATTTTCATAAAACACCTGAGATAATAAGCTTAAGAAGCAGACAAGCTGATTTGGCTCATAGTATTGGATGCTTCAGTGCATGATGACTTCTGCTGCTGTGGGACAGCTGCAGCAGAAAACATCATGGGGACACATTGCCTGAAGATGACAACTGTCATCTCATGAGGTCTCATGTCATCTTGGAAAGAGACACAGAGTGGAGAGAGACAGAGACAGAGACAGTGGCCAAGACCATCATTCCAGCATTCTTTTCAGTGGCACATTCCTGATTGCTTAATTGTCTTCTACTAGATCCCAGCTCTTGAAGATTTCACCTTGTATGAATCCCAGTATCACCACTGGCTTCTTCCACAAGCAACAGCCTGTGAGGCAACTGCCCATCCAACCTGGAGCATGTCCATATGCATAACTATTGCAGATGCATTTTAGTCTCACCCAATAACATTATTAACTAGTTGGTGATAGGATCCAACTGGGTGATAATTTGCAAATAAAAAAGAGAAAGAAGGCAAACTTGGCTCAATTTCATTTTGCTTTATGGATCCAGGGGTGCTCAGCCCCAAATGGATTTGATTCATTCACAGCCATGATGCTCTTGGTTATATTCACATGTTGGAATAGAAGTTAATATAACTGCTCAAATTATAAGGTGTCAGTCTGCTTAACGCTTGCTATCTACAATAAAATTAAAATGTGCAATGTGCAAGGAGACATCACTAAGTTACAACAGGAATGATCACTTGTGTTTGAATTTTTTGTGTTGCTCTGCCATTCTACCACATCCTCAGCCCTTTTAATTATTTTGAGAATGTGTCTCATCAAGTTACCCAGGTAGGACTTTAGCTTGGAATTTTTTACCTCAGCCTCATAAGTTCAAGGATGAAAGGCACTTCCACAATGGCTTGTGATGTTTACTCATATATGAGAGTAACTGTCCTTGCAATGATTGTTTTATATGGCTGGTTGTAATAGCATCATTATCCTTGTTGATATGATGGTAACCTATGCAAGTGTTTGCCACAAGGTAAAGGTATGAGAAATTATACCACAGACGTTAAGCTCTTCAGCCTGTAAAATGAAGCAGTTCCAGCTGATAAATTTGCTGGATATGAAAGCTGAATCTGGACTTTAGAATGTTTTTATTTACAAGCCTCCTACAAATAATTTGAAAAACAATAGTCTACATCTTACAAGGGAATTCTTACGGGCATATTTATCAAAATCATAAAATCCCAAGGAATGGGCAAGTGTCATCTATGAAAGATGTTCTTAAAGAGGAAGAGTTGGTCAATGACTCATAGAAAAAGAGAAGAGGGGTATTAGTGTCAGTTCTTGACTGGGAAAAATGCTAGAGATAAACACCAGTCAAAAGATCGAATGACCTCAGAGAATGTATTACTACTTTGGGGGAATTGGCCCTGCTAGCAGGAGTGATTTTCCATGCATCAATATTAAAATTCAGCTGGGAAGCTGCTTGCCAAGAACTTTTTGGCTGCTAGAAGTTTTCACCAGGGATTTAAAAATCACAGTGCCTGTTCATGTGGAAGTAGTGTTGGTAACAGATATTCAGAATAATGAAAGTCTTGCATCAGCCTTGGGGAACAAGAGACTGTGCTGAAAGGAGATGTTTACCCCAGACTGTCATACACCCCTGGGAATGTTTATTTCCCTTCTTACTTCTTAAGACTCTGTCTTACCTAAAAATGCATCCTTGCTGCCACTCAGGGTAGCTTATGAACCATGAATTACCGATCTGATGGAGAAAAACTTGGTGTTTGTCTACAAATCTCTGTCACTCAACTAATCATTTTGGAATTATCAAATAGGATGAAGGTAAATTTTTGAGTAGGCAGCCTTTTTGATCTCAGAACCTTAAGGAATTTTCCTAGTAAAGATTATCTGCAAATAAAAGTTCATCTGAGACTCATAATATGGGAATTTCACTTATATGTTCAGCAGTTAAATAAACCAGTAAAAGGGTAAAGAAAATATGTCATTTTCCAAGTAGGAGATTCTGTTCTCCTTGGTTAGCCTTCTCATGTGGGGTTGTGTCTTAGGAAAGAAAGAACTCTGCACTAAGACTGTATCCTAAGACGTTTTTGACTGTTATAACTTTGGTAGCCTAAGAAAGCAGTCTGTAATGTAAGCATATAGAAGTAATAGAAGGAATATTTTTATGAATGCCTTTCTCATGAAATCTAACATTCTTGGTCACATGTTTTAATACAATCTAATGTGGAAGAGTAAGTATTTCTCAAAGAAGCTCTTTCTTAGGATATTTGCTACAGCGTTTAAACACTTTTTTCAAATATGGTACTGATCAGTTGACATTTAAAGCATCAACTCAGGGCTTTAGGGGGTCACATGTGTGTGCTTGCTCCTTGTTAAAACAAAAACGAAGCAAAGCATTCTTCAAATCAATCTTTTTCTCATAGTGTGTAAGTTACACAATTGGTTCAAAAATGCAAGCCCTTTTTGGGAGGTACGTATGGAACTTATGACTTACACAACTTTTAGAAATGTGTGGCAGTATCCTATAAAGCTGAATGTTGTCACATCTTCAACCTATCAATTGCATTCTTAGAGGATATTTTTAAAA
>NW_004525086.1:170978-171594 GCF_000260255.1 Octodon degus
CTCATGTAGTTATTCCCTGCCCTCTGTCTGAGATGTTAGTTTTGTGGTTTTGGTGTGACCAAGGTTTCAGGATTCAGTCAGGACATCTCTGAAATGATGAAGTGTCCATACAGTTCACTGTGGACTCACTTCTCCAGTGTTGGATGCCTTTGACTGACCTTACTATTGAAAACTCCAATCAAGTTTTGGAGTTTTAATTTGAAAGTACTACATTTTGAAATATTCAGCTGTCTACATCACCGTTTAACTTGTGTATTGCACTGCTGCCTGAATTCCTACCTGTCCTGTGTGTCTTTAATTAATTCTATGCTTCTGAATCTGAGATAGTCCTACTTAGCCATCGAAAACGTTTTCATCATAATCATTTTCAAAACTACCTGCTTTTAAATTTAGGTTAAAGAAAATATTAGCAAAAAGGAGGAAAATTTAGGATATGACAGTCACTATTATGGATCTCAGTATTGAACTTGCTAAACCTGCAATTTGGTTAGAGCTGCTTAACCTCTATGAATTTAAATTTCTCTCCTCTGAAGTATTATTTTTGAACTTACCTCATGAAATAAATAACAATGTAAATTTAGAAAGGCTAGAAACTTAAGTAATATACATTAAATCT
>NW_004525087.1:0-532 GCF_000260255.1 Octodon degus
TAATCATAAACTGCAAATGTCATTTCTTTCTATATTGCAAGAAAAAAAGCAGTGTATGAGTTACAGGATTAAAATATTTCATACTTGAGAAATGACTTGGGGATAAAGGAGAAGCTTATGCTCTATTGGCATGACAGCACATTAATATATGAATTTTCTCCATCACAAATGAGCAATAGCATGTCACATTCTGGGTTAGAATACTATGCTAAGGTGAGAAGCACTCAGGAATCATAAACTCAGTAACACATCAAATTAAGAATACAAAATTTACATAGCACGGTAATTTATTCAAAAGGCAATAGAAGAAGATAGCTAGCAACCCTGACATTAACCAGGCTGGGCTCTTTAGATAACACTCCAGGGCCTTTGTTCCTAGCTGATTTTAATGAGTTTTAAGGATCCCTTGGCCCCTCAGGAACTTGCCAAACCTGCACTCACTCCCACAGCTGTGTTTGCATTACACAATAGCCCTTCACTATGTCATTTGTTTGGGAAGTTTTGGGCAACTATGTTTTGTCTACTTGACCCT
>NW_004525087.1:1772-3163 GCF_000260255.1 Octodon degus
ACAGACTTTTCAGGAATCATCTTTCTTAGCTACTTTCTTACTTCTTTTCCTCCTACTGTACAGAACTTGCATTCTGAAGCCATGTAAGTTTTAAGTGGCTTGCTTTGAAATTTGTTTAATAATCATTTTTTTCACTGTTTTCAATTAAATATTTCACGTGTACTAGGGCAAATAGGAATATACGAAAGACTTAAATTTTTATCATGGAGTCAAAGGGCATTGTTCTCAAGAGGACAGGTAAACCCTTGGATTAATACTCAACATTCTCAAAATATATGTCTGCTTACTCACTAATTTTTCTGGGCTTCCCAATCCTTCATTTCATGGATACTCACAACACTTCAGGAAATGAGGGATGTAGTGGTGGTAAGATAGTGTACACAGAGGCTTTCCCAGGGATGCTGACCTTAACTGTGAAGTTACTCACACACATTATTGCCTGCTGGAATCACCTGGGGAAATTTTGAAGGCACTATGTACCAATTCAGACCTGTTCCATTTAATCAGAATGAGTCCAGCTGCAATTCAGGATTTTTCTAAAACTCCTTTCAGTGTCTCATGGTCAGTCTGTTATGAAACTCCATTTGGAGTAAAAACTGATTCAAACACTATATAAATGTTCTTGGATATGTGTTCTGGTTGACGTAACATCTCATGATGTTAAGCTTCATTTTGGACACTTCCATTTGGCAAGTGGAAGCCTATAGATCACCCCCGTGTACCTCTTTGTTCCCTAATATAGAGCACCTGTGCATAACTTAGACCTGAAGTCATATCTGAGGAGATGGTTTTTTTTGTTAAAACTTTATTTAAACTACATTTGAAATATTTGCTATAAATAATATACTATATAGGTGTATGTTGCATTAGTTGCCTGAAGACTTATGTTTACTATGAATTGTTTTTTTTTTTTGTCATGGAAAAGTGATTATCTCTCTTTACAGTATAGGACTACTATTATTTAGAAAAAGGAGGAATACAATGTACAGAGGAAAAATAAACTCAGTCAACTGAAAACATGCATGGCACTCCAACATTTTTAAACAAATATTGTGTGGTTTATTCTTAAGAACACTGGACATATATAGAGAAATTCTCCAGAATATAAGTTTTATGTTTGGAAATGACAGGAAACTGTGCAATGATGTATAATAAAAAATATGTGTTGTAACATCACATTGTTGAGATCTGGCCTCTGTGAATGGTAATAGCTAATGAATTTTTTTATGTTGGAATGTGACCATATGGTACTCTTCTGAAACTGGTGGATTTTTAGGTTATGCGATGTCCTCCCTTTAAAATATGTCTTCCATTTCACCAAAAGTTAGACTCAGTAATGAGTGTTGTATTTTTTTCTTTTACAGTGTCATTTTCGCATTATATTTTCACAT
>NW_004525087.1:7772-8292 GCF_000260255.1 Octodon degus
CAATAGTTACATTGGTAAGATGCTTTTCATTTATCAAGCATGCCTAGAAACTGCTCTTGTACAGAGAGTACCGATTTTTTGGAAATATTAGAATCTGGAAAATAGCATGACATATTTCATAAGGGAAGTTACCTCTCATTGCTTAGACAAAACACAGAACACCTAAAGGTAAAATAGCAAAGTTGCTTTGAAGTTTTACAGGCTAAAGATGTTTTGGCCCATAAGTGGTTCACACCCAGATTGGGAGGTACATGGCAAATGGGCAACAAGCCATAGCAGTGAAAGGCAGTAAAGAAATGTGACCAATGTTTGGACATGATCCTCTTTTGCCACTTTCTACAGTTGTCAATCTACTGGGATTAGGGTGGTGCTAAACACAGTCAGTGGACTGATACTACAATCACACACCCACACACAAACTAACTGAAGCATCCTTAAGCCTAGAAGTGTACTTTCCTACTCAGCCACCTTGGGTAAAGCAGGAGGCTTTGGGTAACATCTAGACACTAACTCTAACAAA
>NW_004525087.1:9095-10258 GCF_000260255.1 Octodon degus
GTATAGGAGAATTTGCAGTTGGGGTTTAGCTTTTAAGATAAACAGAGATAAATGGTTAAGAGACAACACACTGATGCTGATGACCTCTAGCAAATGGAAGGTCAGGATAGAGAGCTGTCAGTCTACCAAAGTAGATAGACATAAGAAGAAATATAGAGAGACTGAAATAGGATATCTCAGACGTAAGTTTGAACCAAGCTACTAGGCAATAGACATTGCTGTTTACATATTAGCAAGAGTTGGGAATGGAGAGGTAGGATGGATATCATCAGTTATGGCCTATATTTGCTTGACAAGAAGGTTTCAGTACAATAATGGCATCAGAGCCAGAATAAACTACAGCAAGGAGAGAAGAGGTGAGTGGCTGGCATAGACATTAAAAAGTGAATAAGGTAAGAGGCAGAAGTCAGGAAGACACAGCAAGGGGATGACAACAGTGTAAACACATTTGTGTGAGGAAATCTGTGAGAGGCACAATGTCTTTAAAAAGTGATAATTGTGGGAACAGTGTCCTTAAGAAATGGGATGAGGAAATGAAACTGATGTAAGAGTTGGCAATGTGAGAACAACTCTGTTCCACTCACACAGCAGGTTAAGAGTTGCAAATGAATGTCAACCCAGAAAAAGAGTCTATAAAATATGTGAACCAAAGTGGAGGGATTATAGTCAGTATTTCTATGCCATTGAGCAATTTCAATACAGAAAAAACTGTGTCTTAAGACAGTGGCTCATATTTCGGATCACTGAGGGAGAGGTTTTAGGAAGAGTAGATTCAAAGAACATTGCCTGAAATGAACTGCAGGTCTCACAATTTCCAGACAGTAACTGTGCCCTGAAAAGTAAGACTTATTGTATAATATCCTGAAAAAAATTCAAATAGCATAGACAGTCTGCTCTCAGAAACTGACATATGTGCTTCTAAAATATATAAGATTTGGGGAAAAAATTTAGGTGAGTGGCTAGGATCCCTACTGAAAACGTGAAAAACAATCATTCTCTTTTAAATGTGGCTTATAACACAGGCATTGATTTTAGGGAATTCACTACAGTTCTGAACTCCTGAAATTATCATGCTTTTCTGCACAGCAAACTCTGGAATGAGATTTTGCTCCAATAAAAAGTGCCACAAAAATATTAACAATGAGCTAAGAACACAAAATGTA
>NW_004525087.1:12979-14855 GCF_000260255.1 Octodon degus
GCCACTGGGAGAATGCATCATATAAAGTGAGGATGGGAGAAATACAAAGTGCCCATATACACATTCAAGCGGTCACTAACCCATTGATGTAAGTCATTTCCAGGTCACTTATCCTTCATAGATCTACATGATCATTAAAGGACACATTATCTTTGACACCACTTGAGCATACTTTAATAACACTTAATTTGATGAGGCCTCAGGACATAACTTGGCAGTCTAATCGCCAGCCTGAAAAGCACAAGGGGCTGACTTCTATCGTGGTACCACATGCTTTGTCACCCCCAAACCCTGCATGCACCATGCAGGCCACTGAATCGAGGCGTGGTGATGCACTCCTGTAACTGCAGCACTGGGGAAGCTGAGACAGGAGGATCACTGTGAATCTGAGCTTCATAGACACACTCTGCTCCTAATGAAGAAATATAAGATATTAAAATGTTTTTATATGATGAGTCATTTCCTTTTGAACCTTTTCTTTTCTGCAATGATCTCTTTAAGTCTCCAACATCATGACTCACCTATTGTAGCTCCTAGAGGTTTTTATTTTTCTTACCTTGTATACAAATACAACTCCCTAAACAATTTGTGCTTATGTTTGACTCAGTTTCCAAATTCTTGTCAGGGTTCAGCTGTGTCAACTCAAAGTCACGATTTCCAGATATTTTTGTGCCTAACATGCAGGGCCCACATTTAGGATTTGTGTTGGGCTTGTGTTTTACAAAAGGTAAGTGGAAGCCAGAGAGATGGCTCAGTAGAATAAACACTTGCCTGGCAAGGCCCTGAGTTCAATTCCAGGTTCCGATAAAAAAATATACAGTACGTGGGAAAAAGTCAGGTTTTCAAAGGAAGCAACAGCTTGCATGGGGCAAGATAATAACACTTTTGGTGAGCGTACACCAAATATTTTTGACCTGCACTAGGTGGATATACTCAAATATAACCATCTGCAGGGCTTCAGTTGCACAGTAAGTTCCCAAATTACAAACCCAGTTGTGGAAATCTTTCACAGATAGAATGGAGCTCATTTTCTTCATGTTTTACATTGTGGATTCCTGTTTTAAGTCAAAGACTCATTTGGGAGGAGTTACAAGTGTATCCAACTTAGGAGGAAATGAACACAACTCATTAAGTAGTCTGGGATTTACTGAATATGGGTATTGTGAGTTTCTCTCCTCTAAATCACGTGCATTTCAAGGGCATGCTTTGAGGCTTCAGTCAATAAACTTGTCGATGCCAACAGTAGAGATCACACTGCCCTCCATTGTAGCAGCTTAAAGGTTCAATAAAGAATAAATTTCAGGTGGCACTGATATCGCTCAGCCAGTGTTTCATGATTCTTTGGTTCCAATATGCTTTTATCATGTTATTGGCATTGTAGTGAAGAGTTCCTTAGCAGAACAAGGTATTCTTAGGAGACTTTATCAAAAATCCTTGATATCCATGAATACTCCACCTAAGTGGAACCTATCACTGAACTTGCCTTTTCCTACTAATGGAATCAAGCACCTAAAAGGAAGTTAAGGAACTGGCAGGAAGTAGCAGGCTCAGAACCTGCGAATGCACTCCTCAGAAGGCCAAACCAGTGTGGTCAGAAAACATTTATGGGAGTCTATAGCATGACTGAACATGAAGCGTAGGAATTTTTTCTTTAAGTTTGCTATCTTTTAAAAGCATTTCACTTGTATTCACTTTCACCTCTTTTCTAGGCTATGTCAACACTGTGAAGATGAAGACTTGTGCAGAGCTGCTGTTAAACCATCTCTCAGCAATGGCAATGTCATGGGTATTCGACTGTCACATGCCATACTCTCATAAAAGGAAGAAATGGAGACTTCAGCTCAGAATCCCATCATTTACCAAAGCTGAAGTGATA
>NW_004525087.1:20711-22511 GCF_000260255.1 Octodon degus
GAGCAAGTGAAGTTTCCTCAAACCAAGAGGGGCTGAGGACATTGGCAGGGAAGACCTGATTACCCATATGGAGGCTCACTCCACCCTCATTTTCCCTACCATTCAGAATGTAAACTACCTAATACCTCTCTGTAACTGCCCAGAATGTGAGAAAAAGTCAATGACAAAAGTTGTTCTAGAGACCTACTGAGATCTAGACTATATTCACTACTACTTCCTGTGGTCCACATATACACTACATTCAGGATGTTTACACTTAAATAGGAGAGATACGAAAGCACATTTGTTCTCTCTCCATTCTCTGAGCTAGACACTTCTGAGAGATCAGTACCAAAAGTTAGTTCTCATCAGGACCATCAAAGGAGGTAAGTCAAGTTACCCGCACAAGGACCAAATCTTTGCTCTTGTTTTCCTTAGCCTATTCTGTCTGCAGACAATGCAAAGTTGCTAACTGACCAGAACACAAACAATGTAATTGGGTAAACTGGGCACTCAGCCAGGAAAGAAGACACTATCATACAAAGAAGAATGGGACTGAGCTGTGTGCCCCTTCACAACGTTTGACCCAAGAAGTTGGAGAGAGTTGGGGAAGCAGCAGCACCATGAGTTTTTATTTGCATCCTATATGCCACAGGATTGACAGGCCCATGAAACTTCCCTATAATTCCTTTAAACTTTAACAGTAACAGAAGTCTTGGCTTGAAATCTCATCTCTCTCCATGTGTGTTGGGATCGCACCGCACCCACTGTACGCCCAATCTGTCCTGGCAGCTTTCCTCACCACTGGTTCATATCAACAGGCATGGTCAGTTCAAGGAGAGGTATACTTTGCCTCACATTTCCCATACTCGTGTGAGCAGCATCAACAAAAGTGGTACAAGCCAGTGTCTGAGCAACAGGAAACATGCCCACATCCTAGCAGACTCAAAACAGAGAAAGGATAAACTTACGAGGGAGTACTTCTCTTCGTGAGCATCTCCCCAGGGCTCTCACTACAACCAGGACCCATAAAGTAATACCAAGTCCTGACAGCCTTAGAAATTAGTTACCTTCCAATAGTGCTGTGGCTGGGCCCATGGAGGTCTTGGGGGAGAAAGTGGATCTAAAATGTAATATTAGCTAAAACTGATACCTTGCCCTCCCTTACCTGCAGCATCTGTACCCCTCTGTACACTAACACATTAATGTGATTTATATGCTTTCCTTTTGTGTCCTGGTAAGAGACACACAAACCACCTCCAGAATAAGCCTGGTGTAACTATGTGCACTTGGACAGTGGATTGGGCCTCAGGATTCGTTTAGTAAAATGGAATAAAATTATAGAAAGCAGTTTATCTGTATTGCTAAGGTGTCAAGAAAGCTCAACAGATTTTTCTTTTCATCACCCAGAAGCTGTCTTTTGCCTCCTTCAATTTCAACATATAAGATGCCTATGTATCATGCTCATTTCTTTACCCATCTACCTTCTGCAGTCCTGAAGCCCAGCAGCCTTCTATAAGTCACACAGCACACTCAGAGAAGCATTCTATAGGGAGAGTTCCACAATACCTTCTACAATAAGGCGCTACTTGAACAGACAGATGTCGTCTTCTTTCTGTCTTACACTTAGCACCACTGAAGAAGGCACTTCTACAACTGCAAAATTCCAGAAAATTTGTCATTCACTAATTTTACTTTTCTGATTTTGTCTAAAGTTGTACTAACTGGGGCTGGAGAGATGGCTCAGTGGTCTAAAGCACCTACTTGGAACAAGCTTGGCAAGGCATCAGGAACCGCGGTTCAATCCCCCAGCACCACATG
>NW_004525087.1:24174-24685 GCF_000260255.1 Octodon degus
TAATTATTGCAACAAAATTATTTTGAAGATCTGGTCGGGGAGGTAGCTCAACAACAAAAGCACATGACTCGCAAGTGCAAGGTCCTGAGTTTTACCCCTGGTACCAGTAAAAAAATATAATAATAACAATTTTTGAAGTTTTGACATGTTAAAATAGCAAAATTGAATTGCTCATATTGTGAAAAATGTATCCTTGCCCACAAACTACTCATTTTTCCAAACTATTATCATAGCTGTATTAAACTCTGCATATGTTAATTTTCTTAAATTTTTTGTACTTGTTCAATACAGAAGACCTTAAACATTTGCTTTATCTGATATTTATTCAGAGGCTGGGGAGATAGCTCAGTGCAACAAGTGCTTCCCTGGCAAGTGCAAGGGCTGGAGTTTAATCCCTAGATTTGCCAAAAGAAACAAGTAAAATTAAAAGACTATTAAGATTTAAATATATTTCACCTGGAATATACATTTTTACAATTCTTATGGATGTCACATACCACTTATAAAACAT
>NW_004525087.1:25522-26133 GCF_000260255.1 Octodon degus
TTTGTGAAGTTAGTAACACATGATACTACATTGCCTAACAACTGCTATCTAATCTTAACCAGATAGGACGTTCACCTCAGAAATGAGGTAGCTTAGGCACTATTTCTAATGTGAATATATTAATAAAATTTTTCTTTCTAGTATATTCATCATATTCCTCTTAGAAAATACTGCATATCGCATAGAACTTATTGTGACTTTCAACTTTTCTTTTCTTTTTTCTTTGTGGTACTGGGGACTGAACTCAGGACCCTGCTCCTTTCAGACAAGCACTTACTCTATTGAGCTATGTCCCTGGTACTGCACCTTGTTAAATAACATTTTGATGCATTCACTTAGAGCATTTATGGAAAGTGGTGTGGACACATAAATCACAGAGTTATTTTCACATCTGTATAAAAAAACACATCAAACAACGTGTAATATACAATAAAAAAATTCATGAGTAGTGACATGTATTCCTATTTCAATTAAGACATTTTAATAATGAAGAAAATAAAATGTTAAAGATGGATTAATGATACTAATTTTGTATAAGGAAATAGAACAGCCACTCCAAGACTGCACCACATGATGTTCAATTTAACAAGAAGAAACTGTTCAGGTCCTAA
>NW_004525087.1:38495-39070 GCF_000260255.1 Octodon degus
AAACGTGAGCCTAGTGTATGCAGGCAGCACTCCGTGTAAGGATCTGGGCTCAATCCCCAGGAATGTGGGTTGGAGCCTCAGCTTCATCAGGGAAATTGTGGGCAAATGGGTAAGTGACCTCAGCGCTGTAAACTGTGGTGTCAAATTGTGCAGGGTGAGGACATCAACCACCTTAAAGAGTACTCTAGGAGGAAACAAAATAATATAAAGAATCTGACTCCTGAAAGGAAGAAATATTTCCTCCTTTTACAGAAACATACTCAAACAGATAGATAGACAGACAGATAGATGTAAATACTCTAAAAACAACACATTTCAAATGCTTTGTTTTTATTTATTTTATTATTAAAATTATTTTTTGGTGCAACCATGCATAGAACTCAGGCTCTTGTGCTTAACAGGTAAGTGCTTATTCTACTGAGCCATCTCCCTGGCCCCCCAAAAAATTTTAAACTCTTAATGATATGAAAGAAGATTAAATGTCAAATTGAAACATAAGATTCAAACATTACAAAGTCATAAAAATAAGCAACTATGAATGCTTTCAGTAATTACATTTCCTTGTTCTTATATAG
>NW_004525087.1:40120-41480 GCF_000260255.1 Octodon degus
TTAGTTGCTAGAGAGCCAGTTGAAATATCATTGATAGAATCTTAGTTTTAGGAAAAATTGGTTTGATTTCTAGCTTTATTACTATTACGTGTGTGAGCTTGGGCGAATCACTTAATCTTTGAGTCTAGTTTTCTCACCAAAAGAGAATATTAGGCTAAATGATTTCCAAGTTTCCAGCTAGTCCTAGAGTTCTATATTTCAACATAGTTGAATTATTTTATCATGCTATTGCTGGGGAATATGACTAACACTTTTGAAGCTACTAATTTTATGTCGAGCTTTAAAGTCCATAATTGCTATCTTCAGAAAATATTATTTGACCTACAGTATGTCCAAATCAATTTAATAAAATCACTTTACAACAGGGCTCTATCCTGTGGTATGAAAAAAAATAAAAAATAGAATACAAAGGAAGAAATAATACTTCAGAAAGGAAAAAAATCAAAGAAGAAAGATGGGTAACACAAGAGTACACAGGAACTGTGGACATGTGGACAAACTGAAACATCTGGCAGCCCCTAAACAAAGTGACAGTAAGTGGCTTGCCGTGGTGGCCAAGAAGAGCAGTGCCTACGGCCCTAACGTGTGAGGCGAGAGAGTGTGTATCAAGACAGCATTCTACCTGTTTGTGTACTGATCAGAAGGGAAAAGACAGGAATTCATTTTCACTTCAATCAGGTTAAATGTGCACTTTAACATTTTATGGCTGCTCACCCAAGGAACACACACAGAGCACATAAATTCTGGGTAGTATCCCAAGGTGCTATTCTTTTGTTTCACATGTACTTAAATTTCTAGTATCCTAACAGAATTGGTGACACTTTTGTACCTCAGATTGGGTGCTTATACATTTTATTCTTATACACTAGAGACGAGTAATGTACCCAATTTTTCCAAATTGTGGAAGCAATTTACAGAGAACATCTCCGCTCCGTTGGTCCTTCTAATTGAAAATATTTATTTCAAAGTTTTAGTTTTGGCTATGTAATGCTTTCCAAACTAAGAAGAAATACCAAAGTATTTTTTTCAAACAGCACATTTACAAGTGGAAAAACTGTACAAAGCAATCCTTCCAAAGGCTTCCTATAGGGCACTCAGAATGGTATGTAAAATCTTTTGTTTCTATCACAATTATAAATTGAACATCCAAGTAACCACCACGCAACACCAGGGAACAACTCTGAAATGCCCCCGAAGATGTGGAGGCAGACATATTTACATTGACAGGTACCGATTTGGATGCTTCCCAAACTATTAGGCTTCAATGCCTCAAGGAAGGACTTTTTACAGGATTTCAAAGGAGAAGTACAGAGACAGAGCACATGGCCAGCTTTGGCTGGTTCTAATAATAGGTAACACA
>NW_004525087.1:45613-46168 GCF_000260255.1 Octodon degus
CAGAATGCTGAAGAAACTGCTGGAGACTGGCATAGGCAGTATGAAAGTATCTCTGTTGTTTGAAATCATGTCAAAGCATGCCTGTGACTAGATCAGTTGAATCCACCTGTATTTATGGCAAGGCATCTCGTGGAGAGAGGAAAGAAGCACACAAGCCTGGAACCAAATGACGGTTATGTTGGTGTCACTTAACTGTTTAAGTTATTCTGAATTATAAGTCATGAAAGATTAACATTTTGTTCTTCACATCCCTCATAAATGAGGGTTTTTCATATTCCTCTTAACTTCAACAATTCAAAAGTGACATAATTTTTAAACATATTAAATATTTAGAATTACTAATAATGGGAAACTTTCAATTAATCTCCTTTAAGCTCACAGTAGTGTTACTGTGAAAAATTTAGCATTGACATGTCTAAAAAGTAATTATACTAATCCTTTATGGATGATTTTCAAATCTCTATGATTTGCAGATTTCCATAATTCTTTTTCAAGTTAATTACCATTTTTTTGGCAGAACTGGGGATTGAACTCAGGCCCTTGCTCTTGCCAGAA
>NW_004525087.1:47278-48569 GCF_000260255.1 Octodon degus
CCTTCTTCCTTTTCCTTTACCTTCCCAGTGAAGACTCCCGAGTGACAAAATTGTACATTCTGGTTCCTTGCCACCCCTCATTAGGAATTTGTACTTACTTTTCTTAGTCACAAAAGAGAAAACACGACATCTCACTATTCAGTGGGAATATTTTTACTTACCTTACTGCTTTCCTGCAGGTAGATCTATTTTTCCCAAAATTGAAATGATTTCTTTCTATACAGCTGAAAAAAAAATGAGACTTATTTTTCTAGAAAAAAGTAAAAATAAAACAAGTCAATAACACAGTTTCTAATTACTATGCCATCTACGTTGGTCTGATACCAGTTAAATGCATCTAATCATCTATATGGAAACACTTGGGTAGTTCCCACAGACACAATGGAAAGTGCCTGAAGTGGTTGGCCCTGCACTGAGCAGTGATGAAAGCACAGGGGGCCAGGCACACTACTCTTCCAGCAGCAGGGGCACAGAAATTGGGGAAGCAGCCTTAACATAACTGGGTAACTTTACTTTTTATGTATTTGGTTCCTGCAGGGTCTCACCATGCGGTTACAACTCTTAGAGAGTGATCCTTGACTGACCCTGTCAGATACAAAAGTTGCATTCTTTGTTATATAGGACTTACTTTATCTTAGTCTTAACCATCCAGCAGAAAAGTGTAGAAATGAGGTATTAAATGTAAAGCCATGGGCGCTGGGCTGCAGTCAGCTGCTCGGGCGCGGGCTAGCCCCCGACACGGGGCGCATCTAGCCGGTGAGGGCGCGGCCAGAGGGGGCGCCGCACCTGAGTATTTGGCCGCCGGCCGGCGAGGCTGGGCGCGCTCAGGCCCTGCACGAGAGGCGTCGCTGCCCGAGGACGCGCTGGATGTGGACGACTCTGCGGCTCCCGCCAGCCAGGCAGCTCGGGGCGCTCCCTCGGCAGGCAGCGAGAGGCGAACGGTGGCTCTGCGAGGACGCGCTGCGGGTATTCCTAAAATTGTCACTTTATGCCATTCAAGATCTACAAAGGATCATTTTTGTATGACTGCTACAAAAGGACTACTTTACAGAAACCAGTTCTTTTTTGGAGAGAACAATTTGCACCCCATTTCAGAAAGCAGGGTGCTCTTTATGAAGAAGCATCAGTGCTGATAAGCAATCTGAGACAAAGAAAATTTCTGAAACCAAGGATGGCTTCTTCCTGGAAACCCCTTCTGCTTCTGTCAGTCATCGGGTGTCTTTCAGGTAGACACCAGCGAGCCAACCTCAGAGAAGGATGGGATGTAATAGAGTCGCTGTGGGCTGACACG
>NW_004525087.1:53998-54901 GCF_000260255.1 Octodon degus
ATCAATCATACACTTTTAGCCTCATAGTTAATGCTAAATGCAGTAACTGGAGGCTAACTTGGCTTTCTAGAAAAGTACAAGATTAGCAATGGAAAGATAAATTAAATGACATTATGGTACTTAAAAAGGAAGGATTAGGAAAAAGTACAAAACCAGTCCTTGCCCATGCTACAAAAATTTAGAAAAAGCATTTCCTTGATGCTTTTGTGTTTCTACCACTCAGTGTCCTTTCCTGTACCTACTCATGAGCTACACTACTGACGCCAACATTGCCTTGTCATGTTTTCTCCTATCCTTGCATCCTTGCAATAGACACCCTATGAGGAACAGTTATATAACAAAATATTAGTTCATAACATAAAATCCTCATTGAAGTTAACAAATTAAGAAAATAAACTACCAATGACATAGTTGCTTAGATGCAGATGTCAGCATACTGAGTTAGTCAAGGTGAAAATTTTTCACATTAACTCCTATTTTCAAAAATCTGGTGGAAATTCTTAGTACAATCTGTGCAGTCATCCTGAATATACACTTGCATAATTTACCCCAGACATTTTTGCTCTCATTTCTCATGTTTTAATATTTTTCCATAATTTTATTGAGAAACAAATAGCAATGAGAGAGTTTCAAACCAAACTGGTAGGACAGTGTCAATAATTAACACATTGCATACATTCTTCCTAGTGGGTAATTGCTGTACGTTTAGATGCAGACATGATATCCTATTTACAAACACTATTAGAACAAATCCCTCTATTCATTAAGAGAGTATAACTATATATCTACCCTAATCATTTTGAATACACAGATACCAAATGGATATTCATCTATATCTTCTTTTTTTGTTTTGTTCCACTATTTGAATATTATAGGTGTGTTAACTCTGCAAAATATTCTAAA
>NW_004525087.1:59661-63453 GCF_000260255.1 Octodon degus
CAAGCAATTATATGTCTGCAGGCAAAGTGACCCCATTCCATACAAAGCAGAGGGCAGCTGCTCTGTGTATGGGAATTTACTGTTTGTAAGACCTCTAAACAATATCTTCTCTTGCTATGACCCAAAAGCATATGCTGCCACTTTAGCCCAATACGTAATTCACCAGCGCCATCTACTTCATGATTTTGAGGCATGACTTCTAACATACGTGCCAAAAATCATTCACATAGTTTACAAATTGCTACTGCACTTGGCTGAGAATAGGCAGTTGTGGTAAAGGATAGATGAGAAGGGTCTGGATCTGCCGAAATTGAAAACAGGGTGTCTGAGATGGTCAGAATGTGCCTGGATAAAGAGTTACTGAGGCACAATACTCACATAGCAAACCCATTTAATTCTACTGAAGTGGCTACAGGTGTTGTGAATCAAGATGTGATTCTTTCCAACAATCAAGAGTTTGATGCTCTTTGGAAGTGTTGAATGCCTTCAGCCCCTGAATCATCTGAAGAGGCAAATGAGCTACAGTGACTTGGACTTGAAGAGAGCAGAGGCTCTCTTTGAGCAAGGTGGACTCCATGGACAATGTCTGTCCAGGACTTCTGGGCCACAAGGTCCATCAACAGAATCCCAGCAGCCACTGATACAACCCACTATCTCCAGCTCTGGATCTCAGTAAGGAAGTGTTGGTTCGCAGTACATTTTCTTTTTGGAACCAGCCTAAGTGTGGTGACTTAGCAGTATACAAAGATGCATCAACCTTTTCCCAAAGGAGGGACATTGCGAAGGAAATACAATGGAGTCGAACCTTCTCTGTGGGTGTTCTATGCTCACACAACCTCGGGGAACCCCATTACACCTACCATTACAAATGCATCCGAGAACCCAGATCCCTTGCTCCAGCAAGTTGCCCACTGTTAGTCTGAGCCTCATGGTGGCTGAAACTGAGGCTCTGGCATAGAAGCGAGCCGGACTCACTGCATACCCCGGAATTGTGAATCCACTCAAAGGCACAAGTGCTGGTTGGACCTGATAGCTTGGACAGCAAATATCTGTCTGAAGCACTGCCACACATAAATTTGCAGTCTGAACCAAGTATAGAAGCAAGGAGAATACTGGCAGCCAAAGCCCTGGCAAACTTAAATGAGTTTGTAGCAAAGGAAGAAGTGAAAAAGAAGGTAGAAACGTAGTAGGTATATTAATTATTTTATTATATCAAAGCAGGACATAAGTTATGTCACAGCCAAAATACATTACATTTTTTTCAAAATTATTTGTTACAGAATTGTAAAGATATATTTATATCATAGTCCGAAAGTTGAGGCGTCTCATCTGTGACAAGAATGTGATTTTACAGAATGAAATGACACAGCATAATTGCATTATTTCATTTTAATCTCCTTGTGAAAGAAAGCACATGGCACTATCCTTGGTCTGAACAAGACATTGATGTTGGTAGGTTTTTTTGTTTGTTTTTTCTTGCTAGCTGGGTTCGTGGCTGCAACCAGCCTACAGAAGATGGCATCAAGAAGCAGCCTGAGCCATCTCTGACCCAGTGCCTGGCACAGGGAACCTCACTGAGAAGCACTGTCTGAGAAACATAAAAGATTTCCAAAAACGCCTTGGTGCTAGTGTTCAGTGAGCTCCTTCCTCTCAGCCTCCTCTCCCTCAGACTTGCTGGTCTCAGTCTGAGAGGACCACCATCAGGGCTCAGCAAAGCAAATGGAAAAGACCACCAGCCACCATGGTGATGTTACTTTTCTCTGAGAGGAGGCCTTTGAGGTCCATTTTGTGGCTTTGATTTAATGTATGAAAACAAGCCTTTAATTGAAATACTCTCTTTTTTTCTGCATTTTATTTTTGGTCTTTGATTTTCAAAAATCCAATTCTGCAAAAAACTAAAATAATCATTATTTGAATAATATGGTATCACGTATACCTATGTTGGGCACTTACACATGCATTATTTTGTGTGATTTTCACAACAGTCCTGGGAGTGATAATGATACCATTCACCTATAGATTCATTGTTCACCTTATAAGTACAGCATTTTAGATGAGACTAAAGGTCCCATACACCAAATAACTTGGTGAAGATCAAAGGGCTTGTGTCTAGCAGAGCCAGTACACATGCAGTTTTTGTTTCCATTGCCACCTTAGGTCTTCAACTCACTGGAAAGTTTCAAGAAGCATTGTAGTTAATTATTTGCCCGCAGTATTTTTTCTTTTTTTAGTTTAATGTACTTTCTCTGTTTCGTTCTTATTTTTTTGTTTTTGTTTTTCAGTTGTCTCCTTAGTCACACTACATTGCATCCAAAGTGACCCTGTTATATACATGACCTGTGAAAGAATGCAGATGACTGGGAAGTATAGAGTTATTTATAAGATCATAAGGAGAAACAGTACAGGAGAGCAGGAGGTCCTTGGCACAGGAGATACAGAGTGCGGCTGCTTGGGCAGAGTGCTTCAGCTGCCATTTCCGACCTTTGGGATCCCAGGCACATTATTTCCTCTCTCTTGCTTTTATCTGTGAGGAACCTCCCTGCAGGGCTGTAAAAGCTAAGACATAGCTCATGTATTCTATTTTATGTTTTGGTGTAAGCATTCTGCATATACTGAGTGGGTGAATGAATGAATGGAAAGACTCACTGTATTTGAACTCTGTGGAGTACTATGATGTCACGGCCAGAGTCCTGTGGGTAGTGTCTGTGCAGGGCTCAGAGATAGGGACTCTGAAGAAACCATATCAGTGTGGTGTGTGCGGAGGGACTCACAAAATATAGTGGAAAGTCTGTGATGAATCTGAGGGTTCTCTCTGAAGTTTCAGCACTAACAGAGTAACCTCAAGAATCTGTGCAAGGTCTCTGGGGAGTGGTCTCAGAGCTGACTGGAGGTCTTTAAAGGCATTGAGAGATCTCTGGGGAGTGGAAGGTCTTTGTGCCAACCGAGAAGTTTCTGTTGGGCTTGTCTATGCTGCCGTTACTGACAGAGCGAGGTCTCCATATATATCTCTAGTTTGTGACTAAGAGCTCTGAGAGGTCTCTGATTGAGGACACTGGGGCGCCTGTGAAATCTGGTGAGTTTTGGGAATGGAGCTGATGAAACTGGAATTGAGCCTGTGTGAGAGGCAGGATAAGGCCTCAGTACCTAAAGCAGACAATTTACCTCAGTCTTGGAAAAAAACATCCTACCTGGACAATGCAGGCTATTAGCCTTGTGTCTTTCAAATTTGTAAAGGTATAAATAAAGACCCTTACTTGTTATTGGGGAGTCATTTTGCCAATCATACTCTCTGGCTACCATCTAACCCAGCTCTTGGCTTTTTGTCTATCTTTTCCTTATTCTGCCTGGGTGCAACAGATCACAATAAAAGACCTAAAATTGAGGTCTTGGGAAGATGCTGTGTGCCATCTAGAGGCTGGAATAGCAGTCAGGGGAAGAAGGGGTCTCTGTTGGAGTGAAATAAGAACTCAGGGCTATATGAGGTCCTGTGGGAAGACTGGTAGTTCTCACTGTACAACCCCCACACAAACATACATGTTGATGAGCTTTCTCTGTGAGCTGTCTCTGTAGGAGATCTGAGGTGTCTCTGGATGTCTGCACTGCAGGCCTCATAGTCCCTTGTGGAGAATGAGCATCAGCAGAACAGAGGTGCATGCTATTTCCTTGTTTCACCTGATCCATTTGGCCTAGCCAGCTTATGGAACTACTACTGTCAGAAGCTATGGGGCTCTGTCCAGCACCTCTTTATTTCAGAACACACTTTAGGACCCAGAAGCACCCAGATATAGGTAC
>NW_004525087.1:64330-64945 GCF_000260255.1 Octodon degus
CAGGAGTTAAAAATGCTTTCTCTGGAACTGGGATCTGGATAAGGTAGGGCTCTGGGGTGGGGCAAGGAGGAGCCACTTAGGGCTTGATGTCACCTTCAATCTGCTGGTAGGCAGCAGTGGAGCCTTGGGATCACCCTGTGCCCTCTGTCCCCTGTACCATTCACACATGACTGACACCACTCTGCTCCCTCCTTGGTTCCAGGCTTTTGTTTTCTCCCACACCCCCCTGTGTCACCAGGGACCGAGTAAGTTTCTGGGCCTCACATCCCTGTTCATTGCCCAGAACACTGACTGGGACTGAGCATGTGAGATGGACAAGGTCAAGTCAGCCCTGAGCAGGGCCACCCTCACATGGCTGGGTTTTCCATCCTCACTGCTATTCTAGAGATCCAGGCCCTGGCAGGGGACTCTGAGCTTTCTGTGAAACCGGAAACAAGAAACCTGTTTCTGTCCTTACATTTGCTAGGTTGAGGAGGCTTCCTGGAGGTGGCATCTGCCACGCTATTGGGACGAGTGGATATATATGGCTCCAACCTTGCTGGAACTGTGGGGAGTTTTCAGCCTAAGATGTTTCTGTGCCTCTGGTTCCTGCAGCTGCCTTAAGGCAGAGGGAGC
>NW_004525087.1:65840-66405 GCF_000260255.1 Octodon degus
TGTGCTGTCTAGTTTTCAACGACTCTTGCTACCGGGGTTTCCTCTCCTTCAAAGGATAGCTGTGGGCCATAGGGGTGGCTGCACATTCTGGCATTCTCTTGTGCTCCAAGAAGCAAGAAAGCTGGTAGATTAGGTGTTGACCCTTTTTCTCTTTGTTCTGGTTTAAATTCTGTGCACAAAATTCATGCTGAGGCAACAATTTGGCTTCCAGAATCTGCCCAACTACAATCATGATCAGCTGAGCCTCGTCAGTGTTGTGGTCCATGTTTGGTCTGGTTTGGGTCACCCTCTGGCTCTGGGAAATTCGTGACATGCCTTTTTGTGGGAGTCTTCCTATCCTTTGACTTACTAAAGGACCTAGAACAGAGATTGATTATACATTTCTCACACAACAGAAAGCACAAGATTTACTTTTATAGCCTAAAATGTGAGTCAACTCAGTACAGTATACTTTCCTTCCCAGGGTGCCTGGAGATCACTTCCTAAGAGCTCTTTCTGAAGCATTTCTTAAGAGGTGAGATTGGGGCTGGCAAGACAGCTCTGTGGACTAAAGCACCTCCATAGG
>NW_004525087.1:66597-68895 GCF_000260255.1 Octodon degus
CTGTGGACTCAGTAGTAAATACATAAAACAAACAAACAAACAACAAAAAGCTGAGATTTGGACTTTTCTCTCCCTGACAGTATGACAGAATCCCTCTTTAGATAGGTCTTATAAAATTCTCTGGGCCAGCAAGGAGTTAACCAAATCAGACCCTACATCACTGAAAAAAGGTGGAAGTTAAGAGAAACACCCACAAAGGTCATTGAGACATTCCTACTCATGGGAAGTTCACTTTGGAACTCTCTGGAAATCTAACTTCAGCCTCCAAGCTACTTATGTAAAACAAGTAATTGACTGGCAACCACTTTCTCTCTAAAAGGGGACAGAGAGGAATATCCTCATGTGGGCTTTTTTGCAACACTTGGAGGCCCTCAATATTTATCAGTCCAAACACTAGGATCCATCTTGCCCTGGAGATCCCTTCAGGGTAACACATGCTGTTCTACCCTGAGTTCAGGACACCATTCCCTTGTTTGCTGTCGTGGGCAGAGAGATGGAGAAAGAGCATACGTAGTAAGCTATACAGTGGGACACATGTTTCATCAGGCCTCTTGCAGAAAAAGGAACAGTAAAAGTGAGCATGAGTCCTCTGACAATCTAACCTTTGGCTGTCTGCTTCTACTTGCAAAAATAGTTCAAGGAAGCTATGTTCCAATTGATTCATGGTGCTATGCCAGGACTAAGGGTGCTCAGATTAGAGGTGAATTCTACCTATCCTACCAGAATATAAAACAGACGAGATAGAAAATGGTTTGCTGTGTGTTGCTTATAGTTTATTGCCTTTTGCCTTTTCCCTAGCAAGAATGTTGGTCCACTCTGATTCCCTCAGCCTTGCCATTCTGCCATACAAGAAGTCAGCTATGAACTCAAAACTCTACAAGCCATGAGGTAAATAAACCTTCCATATTTTACTTTTGAGTGTTGTTTATATTTTCTAAACAATGAACAAAATGTGTAAGACCACCCTGTCTTAAACGACTTCTCCTTTCAGCGCCTATAGACCATTCTGCCACTACTTCTTTCATATTTATTGAAAATGGCTCTTCTACCCATAGCAAACAAGATGGCTGAAATTCTACAAACATAAGCCAGATGTGTTTAAGTATATGCATTTTCCAAGTTCCTTTAGCACTGTGTTCTTCAAGTAATAACAGCTTCCATCTAATAATACTTATTTTCTTTGGTATGCTTTTCCTCTCCTTTCAATTGTCAGGAGAGAAAGTTGAACTTTTACAGTGTGAGTTGGTATCACCAAAGGCCACTGAGTTTGAAAGCTGTCATCATGAACAAGGATGGAATTTCCTAAAGACAGCTAGCAACAGAGAGCATTAAAGAACAACAAACTTTGCCAGGAGGCATCATAAGATCTGCCAATAATTTACTCCGGCTGAAAGGCAGGTAGCAAACTTTAAAAGAACTAGTATCATGAAGTCAAAATACAAGATTGTTTGCTCTAAAGAAGACACACAAACCAATTGATGATAACTATGTGAGCCAAAAAGGACCTTTCAGTGGGATGGTTAATATTTTGGAAGACAAGTCAGCATTGAGAATGTCCTGAAGAAAGTTAGAGAAAGTTAATAGGGATTATCATCAACATGCCCTACCATGCTTCTCTATCATTTGCATCATTGCTGTGAAACCAAGCAGGCCAGGGATAGTAAGACAAGAGATACAACCAGGACATCCATCATCTGATTTATGCAGTTTAACTTGTTTTCTGACACACGATATCTTGGAAGTTGGCTCTTTAGGTAAGATCTCACAAAAGAGACAATAGCAGAAGACTAAGTGTGAAAATAATATTGTTTCAGGGTGGCATGTGCAGCTTGTGGGTGTAATGCGAAGGGGCTCCAGTTCAGAGAAGTCACAAATGGTCCAACCAGATAGCTCAGTGGATTAAAGTGCAGGTTTAGGTAGACAAGGGGGCTTGGGGTTTGATCCCTGGCCTACTATGCCAGCTCTACCCTCGGGATGCACTGAGACAGTGATGACACTGAGCAAGGTGGTTCTCACCTGAAATCCCAGCACTTGAGAGCCTCAAAACAGGAGAATCACTAAGAGTCTGATCTATATAATGAGACCCTGTAGACCCAGTTGACCCTGTCTGAAAGACAAACAAAAAAAAAAGAAAGAAAGGAAAAAAAATGGCAACTCTGCTACACAGCAGTTTCGTGGTTGTATGTGCTGCAGATACCAATTTAACAACATCTGATGATGCTGACAAAACACTAACACAAATGCATCTCTGAGTACTTAGGAGGAAAAAAAGTTCGGCCAATGCACAGGAGCAAACAC
>NW_004525087.1:69935-70879 GCF_000260255.1 Octodon degus
GGCTGGCATGTGGTGCTGGGGGATTGAACCGCAGTCCCTGATGCTTTTGCTAAGCTTGTTCTAAGTAGGTGCTTTAGACCACTGAGCCATCTCTCTAGCCCTGATGTTGACTTTCAAATCTGTTAAATTTTCAAATTTCAATAAACTCATTTAAAGTCCAAGTACTGTATGACTGAATAAATCTTCCTTTTCTTTTCCTTTCTTTTTGGTTTTTCCCCTCAGCATATCTGTGAAACAAACCCCACCAAACTTGTTGGTACCACTGCTTTTCTGAGCCCTTCTTTATGTGGCCAATTTGACTAGTCACACGGTAGCCATGGCACAAAGGCTCTTCGAGAACGCTTATTACTGCCTGTGACTCATTCTGCTTGCTCGCTGCACTTCCATGCTATCATTTAGTCTTCAAGTTCACACAAACATGGGCCTTGGAATTCATACATGAAGAAAGGAACTTTTACAACTATTTTCAGTAGTATGAGCATCTTTAATCAATCAATTAAATGTCCCCTCATTTTTATTGCCAGCATTTAGTGCCTTCCTCTGATGAATAGCTCATGTCACTAATAATTATTTGTCTCAAAGTATCACTTACCTCTAGATAAAGTTGGAATGACTTTGTGGTATTAATTTCAAGGGGATATTCAGTGCGACAGGCATGCATAATCATCCAAAGTTCTTCCAAAAGGGAAGGCACTTAGTAATGATTCTGACGTAAAAATAATGAAGTACCATTATGAAAAAATAAAAAAGAAAGAAAATGTTAGCATACTTTGTTTCTTTATAGCAGTGCTTGTTAGTATTACAGAATGCTAGGGTTTGACTGGCATATTTATGTGTCCATTTTGCCTATGTTCATCTCTTTCATTCCCACCTACTCCTCCTCCTTTTCCTTTTCCAATCCAGTGAAGCCTGAGTCCCCCAATTGTACCTTCTGGTTTCTTGCC
>NW_004525087.1:71129-71761 GCF_000260255.1 Octodon degus
GTTTAATTAGCATATTAGTATTTATCATAAATAGTATTTATCAAGAAAACAGAGATTGAGATTCAGCAAGGTGGCATGTGCCTATAATCCCAGCACTTGCTACGGGCTCGAGGACTCCAGCTGGACTTGGGGAGGATATTGCCAGGGGCCCTAGGACTTCAGCTGACTATTGAAGGACATTGCTGTATACAGTCCCTCAGCTAGCTGCTTTCGGTCTCTAACACATGGAGAGATCTCTTGAACTCCCTTGAATTTGACTTTTTTTGGTGAATATTACAAAATAATCCTGTACACTACATATTTATATTAAATCTTGCTTCCCTTGCAAGCTCTGAATCAAGCAGAGAGCATTCTTGAATAAGGATGAGGAAGGCTTGTTTTGATGTTCCCGAATATATAGAATGGAGATTCAAGTTTTCGCAAGTTCCAATAGACTTAGCATGTGCCTTTTTAAACACACCCTGGACTGGTGGGCGGATCCATGGGCCTACTGATGCCCTGTTGAATGTTGTGCAGCATTCCTCTATCTCACTACAGACCCGAAGAGTATTGGGAGACAGGTTCTCATGATAATTTGTTACTTCATCACAATCAACTTCACAACTGGTAGAGGTGACAATAACTCTTGACTT
>NW_004525087.1:72012-74654 GCF_000260255.1 Octodon degus
CTGGTAATACCCCGTCATAATGAATGAGGACAGGGCCCTGTCCTGTGTTAATGGTTGGTGTGATTCCTCCTGGAAACTGCCCCCTGGAAGGGGTCTTAAGTCTTGTCTCTGTGGGAGGGAGCCACAGTCAAGGTGCACTGCAGTAGATAACTTCCCATCCAGCTTTGACAGATAAGTGAGATCACAGAAGAACTCAAAAAACAGGAGAGAAAAAGTGTACACATCACTTACTATAATAGGCTGTGATGTGACTTCATTCTGGACTACATTTAAAATCCATACAACCAAGTTCTAAACCTTGTATTACTTAAAACTGAATCATGAATCAATTGGAGAGAGTGTACTTTTATAACACAATCTGTTTCTGGAAGCTCATTACCCTATGAATTCCTAAGTGGATTCATCACAGTGTAGTCACCAGTTTCCTTGCTTCTCAGATCTTATTTTTTTCTGTATTTTAAGGGTCTTCAGGGTGTTCAGGGTTTCACTGCATACATAGATCAGACTCACAGTAATCCCCGCTAACAACCTCCCAAGAACTGGGATTTCAGGCATCTGCCATCACGACCAATCTCAGTTCTTATTCTGAGGCTGTGAAGAAGGAAGTGACAGAACATATATGTAGCTGGGAATGGCAAGATATATGTTATTAGGATGAACAAAGGGGGAGAGAGAGAGAGAGAGAGAGAGAGAGAGAGAGAGAGAGACTGATAAGGGGAGGGAGAGGGAAAAGGAGACAGAGAAGGAGATGGAGGTGGAGAAAGAGATAGAACACATATTGTCAAATATGCCATTTCCAATATCGCAAGTTGTTCTCAGTCATAAATGAATTTAGATTATATACTGGGGCACTCAATCTTGTGTGCCTGCTCCAGACCTGGGGAACCTGAGAGGATTTACTAGCACTGGGTGGAGCTCAGACTCCTAGAAACCAGAACCTCCAGGTACCTGTGGCTTACACAGTCCTTAGAAGGTTCCTGCTCCATGGAGAAGTGAGACTCTCTCTTGAATTTAGGATTTGTGTAGAGGAAAATTCTACATCTCCTTTGTTCTTTGAGCTGAGTTTCATGAAAGGGATATTTCAACTCAGAAAGTTCAATTCACATCCTACTATTGTTACATATGTTAAGACTTTGAAGAATATATTTAATCCTTCTTAAACATGTATGTGATTTCCTTTCAAATCATGTAGAACATTAAAGCAAGTGTTCTGGGTCAGGCCCGGCTCCCACCTCTCAGCCTAGCCATGGCGAGCAGCAGTGGCGGCTGAGCATCGGGGACGATGGTGGCAGCAAACCTCAGCACGGTGAGGGAGACCATGGACGTTCTGCTTGAGATTTCAAAAATTTTGAATACGGGCTTAGATATGGAAACTCTGTCCATTGTGTACGACTTTTGTGAACAAGGCATTAACCCAGAAGCTTTATTGTCAGTCATTAAGGAACTTTGCAAGGCTACTGAAGCGCTGAAAATACAACAAGCTGACTCTGGAAAACTCTTGATATGCCAAGCTGTGCAAGAGGATTTTAAGAGTGCATTGTAGTCAAGAATGTACAGTAAAATTACAGCATACAGCAGTATAGAAAAATTTTCCTTTTAAAAAGAATTATAAAACCATAACTTTGTAAGTCAGTGGAAAGTGGCTTACAAAGAGAACTATGAGATGTGTTTATGTCACATCTTGCTCATTTTTTTAAATGTCCCTAATGCTTTGGTGTTGCTGTATTCATAGTTACATATTCCTTATTTATAGCTCCAATAGCTTTAATTTTCTAAGCGGGCTGTCTGGCAGCTGTGCACATCTGCTGTGCCTGGTTGAAGAACAGTGGAGCCATCAGCAGGGATGTGCGATAGTTATGACTTTTTGACATTTCCATTATAAACTTTAATTTTGAATTGTTTATGTATAACAAGTGTGGATTTATGTTGTAGTAGGCTGAAAGTTGACAGGACTTCAGCCACGATTTGTGAATTTTGATTTAGATTTGTTATGTACATCAAAATCTTGCTTTTAAAATAAGGACATAGAGAATATTTCTTATAATCTGTTCTTTAACAAAGAATGCTTAGTTTTTTTAAAGTTTTGGGCAATTAGTGGTGTGAGCTAATCATTTTTGTATTGAGTAAAAAATAAAACGTCTAGAAACTTTAAAATTTTACAAGTACTGATAGTGCTTAATATAGTCTTATTTTTAGTTTAAACCATTTAAATCTAATAGGAATATTAAGAATTGTTTCTAAGTTTTATATCCTATAAAGGCCTACAAAATAATGTATAAAATGAAATATAGCCAAACCATGCAAAATTCCTTTTTACTTTTATTACATAAAAGTAGCTGGAATGTTTACCTAATAATATTGAGTGGTTATTTAATAAATCAGTAGGTGGTATGTTGCAACAAAAAGTATACATGTAAATTTTTTGTGAGGCTTTTATTTTGGTATATTTTAGATACATGTAATGAACTTGTACCTGTACGTGATATATCTTGCTTTATTCCCCATTCCCCTCCCTCCCTCTTTCAGTCCTCTTCCCTGAGTCATAAGAGCTAACAAATATTCTGTCTGAAGAAATAAAGATTTGCAATCATTAAAACCAATTAAATGTGAGTCAGGAATTATAAGTATGATTTTCTAAAATC
>NW_004525087.1:75412-79273 GCF_000260255.1 Octodon degus
GCGGAACCGGGGATTGAACTCAGGCCCTTGCGCTTGCCAGAGAAGCACTTATTCCACTGAGGCATCTCCACGGCCCCTAAACTTATATTTTTAATGGACACTTATGTAATATTTGAGACAAACAAAATTAGAGCATCATATGTGTATTGATGACAAAAATAAAGCTGTTTTGATGATAAAAAAATAAATAAAGCAAGTGTTCAAAGTTGCCATGATCATTTTCACAAAAGCGCATGCCACCAACACTGCAATCTATGTGGCAGATGTCTACCTCCATCACAGCACTCACACCACATGGGCTGTTTTACTGCTGGATTCCTGTCTGTGAATAAAATCATGTGATGTTGTCTCATTTCCTTTCTCCTTCCCATCTATCTCCATACTGTTTTGAATTCTGGGTCCCCAAGTTTTCAGGAAGTTGTACCCTGGACAGGTGTCTATTTCCAATTTTTCCAGTGTATTGACCACCATCATGGAAGAGTTCATATTAAAGTCTCTTCCATTCTCTTGAGGATCAATATTCAGAAGTGTAAATGTGAACAAAATAGTTGCAAACATATTCACATGCTCCATGAATGTCTTTTAAAGCACTATTCCACACAAATGGTCATTGTGGAGTCCTTGTCTATATGCACCTATCTCCCCGTTACTACTGCAAATCACATGATTCCAATGATGGCCTATGCCATCATTGATCTTTTGTACCCATATATACATATTTGCTACATTATAGGTGAGTTTTCTCTTTTTCTGTCTCTCTGTATGTGAAATTTTCCTTTCTTTCTAAATATATTTGTCATTTGCTTTCCATGTAGAGAAACTCGCTGTTGAAAGATAGTGTTCTTAAATTTGAGCTTTTCTTAATTTTATTAGTGTTCTCAAGCATTTTATAAATCAGTTATTATATCTGTTGTTTATATTTTTTTGTTGTGGTAACTTTATGAAACCATGAAAAAAATGTAGACTTCTTATTCTTTCATTTTTTAAATCTTTTTAATACAGAAGTAAGTAGTCAACCTCTGTTGCATACTAAATAGCTAGATTTCGTAGACACTGTCAACAGTAAGTAAAGTAACATACTTGGTGATTGAGAACATGAGAAGGATAGGTGGCAGGTGGGGATACAACCTTTACACCCCATGGAGTCCATTAAAACTTCCACCAGATATCAGCCACAGTGACCTGAGAGGGAGCCCAGGATGTTGAGTGAGAGAAGCAGGTGCCTCAGAGAAGACTTCTGGGTTATTGGAAATGCTGTCCAGTCATTTCCTGAATCACCTAGAGCACTATGCCCTGTAACCATCCAGCTTTGGGTCATGGTACTGAGGTTTGGGAATTGTGGCTAATGGCCTTGAAGTTAAGTATCAACATCAATGTCTATCCAGAGTTTCAGCCTTGGTGTCTCTGGTCATTTTCTCCAGGACAAGACAGCACAGGATTGATCCAACAGATTATGGGGCATAAAGCACTGAGTAAAGCTAGAGAGTGGATATCTGATGACAGTTGTGTGGGTGAGCAGTGAGAGTATGTGGTGAGAAAGGGCCAGAAAGTACCTGAAGACATTTCAGAAATTCGCTCATGGTGATAAGTAAAAGCAAAATGAAGTTTCTTTCCCAAATCCATTCTCATGTGTCCTGTACCATTGGCAAATGCTGCTTGAGAAATGCTCACTAGAACATTTGTGCGTACAGAAATGATGGGGAGTGGATTGATTATTGAAGATGAGTTAGTGCTGATGAAGGACAGTGAAAAGTGCATCTTTCTCCAAATCTCTTAGGTTCACTCACGTGTCACAGCACTGTCGGATAAAGGCCACATTTGGCCTGAGAAGGAATCATTTTGTACCTTACTCTAAGGACCATCAGCCCTTTTGAACCGGGGGAAAGGCACAGGTGGCAAAATGTGGGAAACCTGTACTGTACATCATCCTGATTCCCCATACAAGACTTTATCTGCTGGGGTCCTTAATTTCTGTGAAATATTGCTTGAGACTTAGCATGATTTGGAATAAAGCAGTTGTTTCTCTTCCAGGTGGTCTTGGACAGTATACTTCCAGGAGGTAAAAGAGAAAAGAAAAAGTATTTTATATTATAATGATATGAGTCAGAGAGAAGATTACTGGCCAGGGGGAGCAAGGAGCAAAGAACAGAGCCTAAGTAAACTGGTTCCTTGTTACTCCAGCAAGCATAGACAAGGTAGTAGCAGATCCCTGGAGGCAGAGCTGTGTCTGTTCTTTGTTCCTTTACCTGGGAAGATACCAACCAATGACAGGTAAACTAGCTGGTGAATGCCTTAAGGCAATGTAGATAGTAGTTCTTTTATACCAAATTACTTATGCATATTCCTTAGCTGTTTGTAGCCCTCAACCAATGTGCAAAGTTTCCCTGGCTCCAGACTCACTAGAGAGAGACTAACCTCAGGGAGACATCTGAAGCCATATTCTGTAGGTCTTCTCCTTTCCTTGGGTACCAACTCATAACCTACAACAGTACATGGCCTTCCACTTCTTAATGTGATGAAATGTATAAGAGATGAACAACATCTACTGAGTTACATGGAATAAGACCAACTATTTGTGAAATTGTAGAGCTCATTTTTAATATATTCTTATCTCTGTCCAGTTTCATTTACATTTATCATGTAAATATATCTGTTTCTAGGAAAATAAACATATATAAAACATATTCCTATACCTACGCACAAATACAGATATATGTATAATAAATACATATCTGTCAATATATAAGTGTTGCAGGCAGCTGAGTTAGGTAGAAATATTATAGGTAGTCAGGCAGAGCGAGGCCCTAGAAGGAGATAACACAGAAGACAAGGTACCTTACAACTGGGGGAGGGATTGGTGCCATCTTAGGCCAGATCTAAAGGCAAAGATCAAACAAATGCTCACCTCCCTAAAGATTGGCTTCTGAGATGGATCACCACCCTGAGGGAGACAGAAGAATCATTAATCTGACTACTACTCAATGGCTACCTGATAAAGTGCTGTTCTACATTCATGTCCCTTCATGATGTGACTCCTTTCCCCATTTGGTCCCGCACTGAATCAATTTTACCAGAGCAAAGGTGCTGGTAATCTCATTGGTTGACCATAGTTTTGTTCCACTTCTTGTCCACCTAAGAAAATTCCTATTTTCTCCACCTTAGCCCCACATGGTTTTATACTATAAAAGTCCTTGGAAGAGAGAGCATCCGGGCGACTACCTGCTCAGGTCCCCCTTCTGTCCAGCTCTCGCATAGGAGCTTTCTTTCCCTCAATAAATATATCCTGATCATAGCCTCTTTTTGTTCCTAAAATTCATTCCTCAGTTTTAGAGAACACGAAGTCATCCAGGTCAGGTCAGGAGATCATTTTTCCCTGCGTCATTTGGAAGTTCCCTGTATCTATCATAAGCCTAAATAGCTGCTAAGCTTTTACTCTCATTATTTTTAGATGTCACCATTGGTTTTGAGGCTTGTTTCAAAAATGAAACTTTTGTGTATGTTTGTCTGCACTTCATCATTTTTTACCTTGATCATCATCATTTTGAGCTGACTTGTCTTAAATTAGAAATTTGAGACTGGCTAGAGATTGCAGAATGATTGTGTGATATTATAATTCATACCTTGCTTACTAGCAATCATGTTACTACAGTTAGCTCCAGGGTTACACAATGAATGACTTCAATGAGAAGTGTACTGTGGTTCTCGTAACTATTTCAACAAAGGGACTTGACTTATGGGTCACTTGCTTCTAAAGTCTGGGAATAGCTTGACTCCAATTTTATACCAGAACTTTTTTTTTTTTTTTTTTGTATTTTAGGGAAGGGTCTACAAGATGTTCAGAGTCTCACTACTAGATCAGAC
>NW_004525087.1:79994-83237 GCF_000260255.1 Octodon degus
ATGCTGTGTTCCTCATCTAAGACGCAGTCATAGAACAAAATCCTCCATGGACCATGTCTTGAGATGAGCTGCCCATGTGACAGGGTGGGAAATGCATGACTTCTGAGCACCACACATGGAAGACAGGCGAGGTCTATTAATGATCTGCTGAAGTAAAGTGGGTGACAGATTCATTTGTGAAGAATGCCAAACAAGAAGTATTACACAGAACTCAGGCTACTGAAGATCCCATGAGCCAGGTGAGGAACATCAGCATAGGGATTCATCTTGCAGGCACAAGATCAGTACTGTTTTCTGATCCTTATCATGTAAATATGAGCATGAAGGTGAGTATTAGCTCTGCTGTGCTGATATTTGCTCTGTAAGCAGTATCAACATCTGCTATAGCAGACTAGAGGGGTGGATAACCCTTGTGAGACAAGGGCAAGGACTTACGGCACATTTCCTGAAACCCCTTTGTACCCACTGGCCACATAATTCTTGAGTTCTGACTCTATGAAGACAGCATGAACGTCTGAGGAGAGAGCTTCATTGAATAGTTGCCAGCCTGATAAATGCAAGGTCCTGAGCTCACAGCCTAGTAAGGAAAACAAAAATCAAGACAGACCATGTCAAATGGAAATTTCTGAGTCTTGGCCTCGGGACTCACAGAGTAGCCACTGCAGCTCATTGTCATTGTCATTGACTAGGATTTGATGAAAAATATTTTTAAGAAATCTCAAAGGGTGACAAGTACACTGGCTAGTAACATCACAGCCACAAAAAGAAACAACAATGAAAAACAACTGTGCAATGTTCCCCAATCAAGGCACATCTCAGCGAATCTGGAATAGCAGTTCCTTCAACATCGGTAGTGTCCTCTTTTCTACAATGTCCAACTTCCTATATATATTTGTAGACATAATCTGGAAAGTCTCAGATGCTTATAAATCACCAGTTGAACTTTATATGTAAGGGTGTGATGTTTGGGGTATTGTTTCTGCTAGAAATAGAAAATCTCAGAGCCATCGGAACATATATTTAAAAGACATATTGATGTTTTGGTTTCCTACGGCTTTTACTAAAATGCATAACATCAGGCAAATTACTGCTTTCTCTGCCCTCAATTTGACAGTTTGCAAAATAACAATACAAATGACTCCCTTTCTTCTCCTGGAGTTATTTAAACATTAAGTATAATTCAGATTTTACATATAAGAAATTCACAATAATTGATATTTTGATAGCATTCTATCAGCATCATTATTACTTGAGACATGTTGGGAACATTAAAATTCTACTATTTATCCCAAGTGTCCTCCATTGCATGCATCTATTATAAATAAAACAGATATTTAAAAATGAGATTTTTTTTTCAACTTAAAATTTGGTACAGAGTTTCCATACACAACTTGGACTAGCAGTCATCCTCCTGTTTTCAGCGTCCACAGGGTTAGGCTACAGGGGTGCACAACCTTGCCCAGATTGGTCTCCAGCTGAGTGTGCCCTAGGGGAGGGACCAATGCATCATGTGTTACCAGGGATGCAGCCTTGGTCCCTGGAATGCTACACTGGTCCCTGAGCTTGCCAAAGCAGAGGATTAATTCACTGAAATATCTTGCAGGCCTAAAATGAGAAGATTCTAAGGAAATCTAGCCGCTGGTGATTTGAGTTGCAGGTTAAGTCCTGTGCTTGGTGATCCTGGTTGAAGTGGTAGAGACTGCTCTTTGGCTTTGGATGTGGTGGATAATGTCACTTCAGTGCAAGTCATCAAAAATCAATGGTGTTACCTAGCATGGTGTGTCCTGTGTTGTCACACATGCAGCTGAAACTCATAACCCAGTTTTCCTAGGTATGATGCACCTATAGCCCACCAGCACCTCTGCCTAATACACCTCCCACCTGCTGTGGCTCAAGAGTACCCTCCAAGGTGCCCAGGGTGTCTTCTGTACTTGCAGAGGTCCGGTTCACTGTGACGGGACAAGTGCCTGACAGAGGCACAGGAGCTGTGTCTCCATCATATCCATTCCCCAGCACTATCCACTGAGGTTCTGGCGAGAGTAGATCTTGAGTTTCTGAAGGCTGTGTATGTATTGTTGCTATCTGTTCTTATTGAATAAGTGTTTCTCAACCTGAGGGCTATACCTGCAACTTCAAGCTGTTCCAAGATGCAGGCTGGGTTTCCCCTGTAAGCTCCATTCCTCTTAGGTCCCTACAGCTCCTCCAGCTAACCAGGTCCTCACAGCCATGCTATGCACATCTCCTGCTCCTGATCAGGGCCTGAGTGACCATGGACCAGGTCACCTTGGAAACTTTTGCTGTACCTACCCTGTGAGAGCCTTCCTTGCTATTGAGCTGTGCTCCATTTTTAATAGTAGACATAATGAAAACATCAGTACTATTCTTTGGACTCACTGGCAATTTATGTATTTAGTTTTCAAAAACAGAATCAGGGGAACATACAACAATGCATATGGTACAGATTTTTAAAACAAAAATAACTGATTAAGAATGGTTGATATATTATCTATTTTTATTGTCAAATCTATTGGTGAGATTAACAGATATACAAGATAGAACATATGTTTGAGTATTACCTCTTGCTTTCAAGAAAGATTAAATTTTTTTCTTCTCTCTTTTTTATTCCAAGTGATTTTTATTAAAAATATTAATTGTACATATTAACAGAATTCCGTGTGTCATGTTCGTACATGTACTGATATAGAACACTCACTGATCACATTCACTTTTCCTTTCATGACCTTCTCCCTTCTCAACCTATAATTATCACTCTCCTACATTCAAGTTTATTTTTCTTAAACTTCTATAAGAGAGCATATTTTTACTACATCAAATCAAACTCAGGACCTTGTTCCTGCCAGAAAGGTGATGTGCAGCTGAACTATATTCCCAGCTTAAACTTCTCCATGGAAAACAATACTTAGTATTTGTCTCTTGGCATCTTCCTTCTTTAATGTAACAGAATAACACCCAGATCCATCCTTGCTGCAAACAACGTGGCTCAATTTTTAGGGCAGAATAGTGAATAAATCCTTCATTGTTTTCTATTCCTCAACTGACTGGCACCAAGTAGACCTAATACTTTAGCTATTGTGGATAGTGTGCTGACTATATCTCCTTTGGCTATATAACCAAAGTAGGATTTTGGATCAAAAGGTAGAAATTCATGAGTGAAGCTGTCTGTGCCTCAGGTATCCACAAGAAACCACTGTTGGTTTTGAGTTTGTCAGGGCCCCACTAGAA
>NW_004525087.1:83440-97271 GCF_000260255.1 Octodon degus
TTGAGACAGGGCCTCACCATGAAGTTGAAATTGCTTATGTAGCCCAGGCTGAAGTTTAAGTCATAGCAATCTCCCTCCTGAGTTTTCTGAGTTCTGGCACTGCAGGCATGAACACCACTATGCATGTTTATTCCTTGTATTTTTTAAAGAAATAATTATAACCATTTTAGGTAAGGTGATATGGTAACTCATTGTGCTTTTGTTTGGACATTTCATGATAATAATGCAAATATGATGAAATTGAAAATATCATATTGCGGGACTGGGGAGATAGCTCAGTGGAATAAGCAGTTCCTTGGCAAGTACAAGGGCCTGAGTTCAGTCCCTGGTTCTGCCAGAAAAACAAAACAAAAAACAAACCCAATTGTTTTCTGAAAAATAATAGATTAGTTTATGAAAGCATATGAGGGTATATGTGTGGATATGCATATGGTAGTCCTTAAGACCACTTTGTCTACTTTAAGAATTATAAATGCTATACATTTATAAAACTGTCACTGAAGTTTTGGCACGAGCCAGACCTGAACTGGATAAAATTTCGAGGTTGTATCTGTGTTTCAGGAGACAAAAACAGAAAATAAACTATACTCTGTTTCTGATAGGTTGGGCAGGTGTAGGCAGAAGAAAGGGTCCTGAAGTCCTAGAAGGGCACATATTCACTGTACTGGGGAGAGTTGCAGGGGAGAGTGATGGCTGAGCCACTTCTTCTTACTCCTCTCCCACCCCCAAGAACCCTTTGTGATGAGGAGGCCACAGCTCTGTGATGCAGGCCTGGAACCTCTACTTATTGCCAGACAGAACTCTCAGGAATTAGTTCCCTGAGAGCAACGCCGTGATTCAGACAATATAGAATCTTCTCCTTACTCTGAAAAGCCTTAGTGATGCATGGCTGAGCTCCACATCCACTACCTTTGCGATGGATATGATCCTTGCCTTTGCTTGTGGACTGGGGATTTTCCTTGAATTACTGCCCTGGCTTCAGGGTGAACCATCCCTACCAGCATTCAGGAAGAAGAGAAACATCAGAAAGGTAAGAAACCCACAGCTCAGACCTAGCAGACAGCAATTTCTTCCAGTTTACCACTCTTCTACATCAGGGAGACAGGCTGAAAGTGAAGAACTCCAAGAAGAAGAAAACATCCTTCCTCTGGGGCAAGCATGGAAGGCATGGAAATTAGGCACCATTATGTCTTTGTCATGCTCTCAGACCTCAGGGTGGTTTGCTCAAGGTACCAGTGTGAACACGAACATGATGACTCAGTGGACAGGGCCTGGGTTCCAGAGGTGGGAGGACCTGTGAAGAAGGCCAGACCCTGAGCCCTGGCTCCTGTCCACGTCTCATGGCAGGTGCTTCTGGGCCCAGCCTTTGCTCTGTGCTGGGCTGATGTGAGAGCTGAGCTGAGGACTGAGATGAAAGGGCAGGAGAGTTTCCATTTTGTTATTCTTAACATCATTTTTAAAGTCACTTAAGCAGATGAGCTGGCTCTTCTAGCCCCTATCCTCTAGCTAACAATAGCCCATAAAGAAAGAACAAGTCATAAAACAAAGGAACAAATTGGTGAATCAAATTGAGGGGTAATTTAAATGTTAAACTACATGTTCACCTGACTGGAAATGTAAACTTCTGGGATATGTAAACCTTGTAACAATTGTGTGCCATTCTCCTAAAATTGCAAAATGAAGTAGTGTGATTCCCCCGGTTACTTCCAAAGGTACATAACGTCAATACAAAGTCTTCCCAGGGTCAGTATTCCCAGATCTGGCATTGGGGTATCATCTACTGGATAAATAAAGACTTGGTGGTTCACATTCTCTGTCACATAGGAGTGTTTTTCTCACTCTTCTGCAGCAACAGAAGGAGTTCTGCCACACCCTAGCCTGCAGATGTCCCTGGGCTCTGAAAGCTGAGATGAAGCTACAGAAATGATATTGGTTTTTGAGCAGAGAATTCAAGATCCTTTATGGGGATCTCATTTTAGAAAGCTCCTGTGTGTTTCTGAAAGGACTGAAAAATACCATTATTATTAAAATGAATAAGAAGAAAGAACAAAAAACAGCCTTCATAATTCCTTGATGAGTGCCATAATACTCATGAGTTCTGAGTGTCTGCATCCTGTCAGGGAGAGAGGGGAGAGTTGGTCCAGGGACTCTCACTATTTTCCTTGTCTCAGCATCCAGTGCAGATGAGGTGGACAAGCAGGATCAGGAAGAGTACTGGAACTTTCAGAGGTAAGGCTCTGCCTTTCAGTGCTGTAGTCCCAGAACTAAGGTGATTTTGCCTGTCCTTGGGGAAATGTCACCTGGAGAGTCCTGAGATTGAGTCTAGTGGCAAGGCAGGCTGCAGGTGAGTGCTCCTTAGGTTCCCTGCTCAGAAGGAAGCTGCGCTGCCCCTTTGGAACTTATCACCAGTAGGGGACAGTGAGGCCAGTAGTAGCACAAGACAGCAAGAAGTTGGAAGTAGGCATCCAGGTGAAGCCCAGCTGTTTCCTTCGGCAGTGTCTGATTCCTTCCTGAAGCAACACCATCCTTTCCCCCACAGCACAATTCTAGAAGGATCACAATGGGTGAAAGCTATGAAAGCACTTTATATGGATGCAGCATTGCCCATGTGGATACCATGCAGCCAGTGCCATGCTGTGCCATAGGAACTTGACACTGATATTTGGGCTTCAGAGTGCAATGTCACAGGTCTCTCCTAAAGGGACATTCACTTTAGCATCTTTCAATTTTGCAATCCCTTTGCTGCCCTTAGCTCTTGTAACCAGGCTCGTAATTCTCACTTATAGACTTCCAGAAACACCTGAAAGAGACCCAGAACCTGACTCCTGTGGCAGAAAGATAAAGAACTCCTTTCTCTCCAGCCTCCTTCCAGTAGTTTGACTCAAGGGTCATTGAGCAGCTTCTATCTGGGGCAATCCTGTACCCCTGGGACAGGGGGATGCTAAGGCCCGGGGGCAAAGGGTGGATAGAAAGAGAACCTGAGGCATTGATAAAGGGCTGTGGAAGAGCCCTGGACACAGGTTCCAGCCTTGCCCTCCCCCCAGACCCTGCTCTGGCTTCAACTAAGCCTCTATTCATTCCAGCCTCCCAACGATGCTCCCTGATCAAGATCTCCCTGCTGCTGTGCACACAAGTCCACTCACCACAGCCCTGATACCATCCAAGGAGCGTGTGGATGTTCCAGCTCTATCCCCAGTAGACACTGACACCACTCCTCTTACTCAGCACCTTCTACCTCTGGCCTCCTCTCCATTACCAGGCTGGTCTGGACCCTGCTCAGATCCTGAGCGCTCACCCATCTCCCTCACTGCCTCTCACCATCCAGATCACATGCTTGCCCTGGAAAGACATTCATCCCAGACACTTGTACTTCTTCTCCTCCACCAACATCCCCCCTGATCCTGTCACAGTCCCACAAGACTCATGGGACACTGAAAAGAGGCCAGATCAGCTGCTCCTTCCTCAACAGTTGTCATATTTTAAGATCTTGGGGATCCCCTTTGGGAGAAATGCAGCCAGCGGTCTGCATTTTCTGGGGTCTGCCCTGAATGCAAAACGAATCCTTCATTGCTGCTGCCTGGAGGGCCCAGGACTGTCCTGTTCCACACCTTCCCACCTTCTTACGTAACAAAATCTCAAATATATACATAGCTTGCATGCAGGATAAAATGTCTCTCAGGGTTCCCAGGCTCAGGGCCCATCCTGTCTGGCACCCTGATCTCCACCCCAGTACAAGTCCCCAACTCTTGGTCATGCCCAGTTTCGAACCCACCCCCACTCCATTCCCAAATCCTGTCACCACTTCGTCTCACAAAAGGGGCTGTGGAACAGCTGGTTCTACATCCCACAATAACCCACAGTCTCCCACCCAAACTGAAATACAAGCCCCAGGAAAACCCTTGTGCAAGAAGCAACTGGAGTTGGCAGTGGCTGTCCCCTCAGGAATCCAAAGGTCTCAGGAGGCTGACAGGCACTCCACTCCCAGCCTTCTCCAGGACAAGTGTGCCACGGCCACACTTCCTCACAGTTTTCCAGTCAGCCCTGAGCTCACAGAAATATTTGAGCAGCACATCCAAAAGTGGATCACTGAAAACCAGTGGGTCCTGCTCTACAGGATTCAGGAGTCTGCAGAACTCACACCACCTTGGTGTGTCTTGGCTCATTCTTGTCAAGCCAAGGGCAAGCCTCGGCCCTCACCTTCATCCGTGTCTACAGTTGAAGTCAGCAAGGATAAGCCTCAGCCCTCTCCTTCATCCCTGTCTATAGATGAAGGCAGCAAAGACAATCCTGGGCCCTCTCCTTCAACTGTGTCTACAGCTGAAGGTATCAAGGACAAACTTTGGTCCTCTCTTTCATCGGTGTCTATTGCTAAAGGCAGCAAAGACAAGCCTGGGGCCTCTCCTTCATCTCTGTCCATAGCTGAGGGTAGCAGGGATTTACAGAAGGTGAGGTTCCAGCTGAGGCAGGACTTGGGCAAGAGTCTTGGGCATATTCCAGGCAAGGCCCCAAAAGATGTCTCCAGGGCCTTAGGAAGCTCCCCAAGAACAGTTCAGGGGGTGATCTTGGAGAAGCCAGAGAGAAACCTGACAAGGTCCACAGAGATAGAGAGCAGAAATGACTCACCAGGAAGCATGGAGAAGAAACACACCAAAGTCATGCTCACAGATCATTTGGGAGTGAAGACAGGGCAGATCCACATGGGGCTGATTCCTCTAAGAGTGCTCCCATCCTGGCTCACTATCAATGGTGCCTTTCTGCCTCTGACACCCACATGGAAACCAGAAAGTCACCATCCTCCAGGGCTCAAGAAACCGATGTTTGTCCCATCCAAAAGTTGTCCTTCTCAAAACCATGCACCCTGCAGGATCTTGAGATACACATCACAAGGTTTAGGGTGAGGCACAGGTGGGGCCTCCCACTCAAGCTCCTCAAGGCCATAAACATTATTAGGCCCACAAAGGCTCCACTCTGTCACCCTTTGCACTGTTTGCCCTTCCCTCCTCATCTGGGATGTCATGGGCTGATGTGATAGTTGAGGATGCCATGTTTCTAGGGAAACTGCCTCAGGCATTTCCAGAGGAGGAGGTAGAGTTCAGGGAGTCTGTCCCTACCGTGAGCAGTCTCTTTGTCTCCTCTCTCCTGTGTAAGTAGACTGAGCAGGCCCTGACATGTATCCCTCTTGGAGACAGCCAGCGGTCCTCAGAGTACCCCTCCCCCAAATAAACAGGAGAGCACATGGCCTTCATATCAATTCATACACAGAATTGTGGGCACAACCTGTGAGAGCAGGATGGTGCTGCAGGTTGGCAGAGGCAGCCTCAATGTGCCCTTGCTTTCTGGAACATGTGTGGCTCACAACTGAGGAGAGCCAGGCTTGCAGGCAGACATGGTGAGCAAATTCCACCAAACAGGGGTTAACTCCCTGTAATCCTGTGAATCTTTCTGAAGTCTGTGTCTTGGATGTCCACCTTCCAGACAGATTGGCATCTGCTGTGTCCCAGTGCCATCGCCACAGCTCCCCCCTGGGGAAATGTTAGTCTCACACATCATGTGGTCTAATAGCAGACAGAAGGAGCAGCATGAGCGGGCAGAAGCCCAGGATCCCACAGCAGCAGCACACACAGAAGAGCCAAAACAAGATGTTCACTCCTGCTTACAAGCAAGAGGTCATCTGGAGGATGAACCCAGGGAAACCCTAAGGCAGACTGGGAGCCTTGCGGACCTGAGAGCCTACTTGCAATGGGAGAAGAGAAGGCACCTTAGAGTGGAAGAACTTCAACTGCTCTCACAAAAAAAAAAATCAGTCCCCTCAGAAGGCTACTTGCAAAGAAGTGTGAAGAAATTTCTACACTGGGTTTCACCCAAGAAAAAAGTCAAAGAACAGAAAGACCCCCAGAACAAAGGCAATTCTGACATTGCCCAGAGCCAGAGGATAATCCAAAATAGACCATGTATGAACCACAACACTGATGGGGCTCGATTGATCATGAGTGCAATTCGGCAGATGTTAGAAACCAAACTGATGCTTCAGCATGAATTTTGTGCTCAGAAGTTAAATGAATACAAGGAGAAAGAAGGTCAAGACACAATCTCTCAGGTTTCTTGAAGGTCAAGACACAATCTCTCAGGTTTCTTGCATCTTGGAGCACAAATGAATGCCAGGATGCACAGCCATCCTTATGTCCCACACCTGTGCTATGAAGGAGAGGTAGTCCTGTGACCAAGAGTCCTTGGAAACTAGACAGTGCAGCACTGGGCATCAGAGCCAGAGGCTCCCCAACCCCTCAGTCCCCATGAAACTTTCCCTGGTCAGCCCCTCCCAGCTTTGGTCCCCTGGGCCCAGTGCACCAGGCCAGCATCCTTGTCTGAGGTACTGTCCCCTTTGAAGAAGTGTCTTGGCTGAACAGCAGAGAAATTCATGATGCATTATTCTCAGTAGGAAAAGCCATCTCCAGAAAAATAAGTGACTATGTAGAGGAAAATGTCACATGGGTACACCCCAGGACTGCCTATAGATGGGAGCTTCTCAAGGGTTGAGGGGGTGCGCTGCGGTCACACAGCCAGGCTTGCCTGGCTCCCAGCCCTGTTTGACCCACAGCCAGGAGAGTCGGTGTACATGCAGGTTGTGCCACACAAAGGCTAGCAGTGCCCTGACCTGCATTCTTTGATCAAGACAGTCCAGGAAAATTCACTCTGTCCTCATTGTTTCTAACATGGGTTTCCCTTCCTGTAGGCCTTGGGCCTCATGCAAAACCAGCAGGGCTCAAGAGGCAGGGAGAGGAGCAGCCATTCCTCAAAGGGCATTTCCTGTGCTGTGTGCAACATACGGCAGCCACAGACACCGTACCTAAGGCCTCAATCCTGGGGTCAAGTGTCCTGCAGCAAGCACAACTTATTGGGAAATGCAAAGGGGCCCTGCCCACATCTGTGGGAGCGGATTGTTCCTGGGGTGGAGGCAGAAGTTGGGACCCAACCCTGGGGTCGGACTGGTGGTTCTGCAGGCTGCCCTGCAGCCAAATCTTTTCTCAGGGACCTGTTTGCTTGTTTGCCAGTGTTCATACCCAGTGTGGACTCAGCTATGTGAGGTTCCAGCATTGGTAGAATGGGCTCAGCCCAGTGGCACAGAGTGTCCCTATTCCCAGTGGCTACTGTGACCATAGGAGGAACTATTCCTGGGTGCTTCTGGGTTCTCTGGGGTCCTACAATGTGTTCTGAAATATATTGAGGTGGATATGGTCCCATTGCTTCTGCCAGCATCAGTGCCATAACCTAGCTAGGGTGGAGATGGAATACAGAAGCACTGTGCTCCTCTGTCCTAATGCTCAGTCTCCACAAGGGACCGTGAGGTCTGCTGTGAAGATTCGAGAGACACCTCACATCTCCTACAGAGACAACACACAGAGAAAGCTCATCACCGTGTGTGTGTGTTATACACTGAGATCCCCCAGTCTACCCACAAGACACTCACATAGCTCTGAGTTCTTGTGTCACCTTGACAGAGACCCCTTATTCCCCCTACTCCCACCTAGGCCTCTGATCTCACAGAAAATTCTTCCCAAGACTTTACCTGTTGGTCTCTCAGTGTGATCACTTTTACTCAGGCAGGAAAGAGGAAACGAGACAAGAAGAAACGAGCTAGGTCAGGTTGCAGCTGATCTGCCTGGTAGACAGAAGGACTCCCCATCAACAGTAAGGATCTTTATTTATACCTTTATGAAGTTGCAAAACACAAGGTTGCCTAATGACTAACAGCCCACAATGTCCAGGCAGGATGTTCTTGCTGAAGACTGAGGTAACTTGACTGCTTTAGGTAGTGAGGCCTCATCCTGCCTCCCACACAGGGTCAATTCCAGCTTTAGCAGCTCCACTCCCAACACTCACTAGATTTCACAGGCTCCCCAGTGTCCTCACCCAGAGACATGTTAGAGATATTAGGCACAAACCAGAGACCATATATAAAGATCTCACTATGTTAGTAAAATACATAGAAACAGACTCACCAGAAACCTCTCGGTTGGCACAACGACCTTCCACTCTCAAGAGCTCTCTCACTGCCTTTAAAGACCTCTCAGTCAGCAGTGAGTCCACCTCCCAAAGATCTTATACAGATTGGCAAGTTACTCTACAGTTACTGCTGAAACCTCAGAAAACCCTGAGATTTGTCACAGTCTTACCACTACATCTTGAGGGCCCCTCCTGCACACACCATGCTGATCAACTTTCCATAGAGTCCCTAACATTGAGCTCTCCGAAGAGACTGCCCACAGGGCTTTTGCACGGACATTAAAGTGTTCCACAGTGCTCAAGTACAGTGAGTCCATTCATTCATTCATTCACCCACTCAACATTTGCAGCATGCTTACAATAAAACCAAAAATGTAATACATGACTTATGTCTTAGCTTTTACAGTCCTGCAGGAAGGTTCCTCACAGATAAGTCAGAGAGAGGAAATAACATGCCTGGGATCATAAATGTAGAAAATGACAGAGGAGGCATTTGGCCCAAGCAGCCTCACTCTATATCTTCTGTGCCAAGGACCTCTTGCTCTCCTGTACTGAGTTTCTCTTTATAATCTTATGAACAAGTCAATACTTCCCAGTTGTCTGCATTCCTTCCTGTTCTAACAGGTCATATATATAGCAGGGTCACTTTAGATCCAATTTTATGTGGCTGTGTAAACAACTCAAAAAATTAAAAGAAACCTTTAAATGATTATTTAAGTACAATGATTCCGGAACTTTCCAGTGATTTTAGGGCCTAAGGGGAAAATGAAAACAGTATGTGTCCTGGCTCTGCTAGATACAAGCCCTGTGATCTTCAGCAAGTCATTTGGCCTCTGTGATCCTTAGTCTCATCTATAATGCTGAACTTATAAGGTGAACAAGGAACCTATAAGTGAATGGTATTTTTTGCCTCCCAAGACTAGTGTGAAAATCACAGAGAGTAATGCATGTGAAAGAGCCCAAGATAAGTATAGGTGATACCATACTATTCAAACAATGTACATTTTAGTTTTTGGAAAATACGTATGTTTAAAAGTGAAAGACCAAAAATTAAATCCAGAGAGAAAACAAAGCAGAGAGAATCTCAAATAACGGCTTGTTTTTATACATTAAGTAAAAGTCACAAAATGGACCTCAAATGTCTCCTCTCAGAGAAAACTAACATCACCCTGGTGTCCTGGGGTCTTTCCCATTTGTTTCACTGAGCCCTGATGGTGGTCCTACTGGCTGAGACCAGCAAGTCTGAGGGAGAGGAGGCTGAGAGGAAAGAGCTCACCCATCACTAGTACCAAGGAGCTCTAGGAAATCGTTCAAGTTTCTCAGTCACAGCTTCTCAGTGAGGATCCCTGAGCCAGGCACTGGATCTGAGATGGTTCAGGCTGCTTCCTGATGACATCTTCTGTGGACTGGTTGCACACACAAAACCAGCTAGGAAGAAAAAATCTACCAACATCAATGCCTTGTTCAGAACAAGGACAGTGCCTTGTGCTTTCTTTCACATGGAGATTAAAGTGACAAAAAACAACTATGCTATGTCATTTCTTTCTGTAACATCAAATTCACATCACAGATGAAACACCTCAACTTTAAAAGTACTATGTAAATATATCTTGATAATTCTGTAACAAATAAACTACATGGATTTTGCTCTGACATAACTATTCCCTGCTTAGATATAATAAAAAGAAATTAAAATACCTGCCACATTTCTACTTTCTTTTTCACTTCCACCTTTTCTACAAACTCATTTAAGTTTGCCAGGGCTTGGCTGCCAGTATTCTCCTTGCTTCTGTACTTACTTCAGACTGCAAACTGGTCTGTGGCACTGCTTCAGACAGATCTTTGTTGTCCTGTATATCAGGTCCAAACAGCACCTGTGCCTTTGACTGGAGTCACAGTCCAAAGGTGTGCAGTGAGTCCGGCCCTCTTCCTTGCCAGAGTCTGGGTGCCACTCACCATGAGGCCACAATGACAGTGGGACACTTGCTGGTAGGAGGGATCTGGGTTTTCGGAGACTGTCTTAGCTACTCCGCACTCCTTGCAGGGACAAATACCTGACACTCAAAATGAAGGAAGGAAAGGTTTACTTACCTCACAGTTACTCGAGGGTTCTGTCCATACTGTGTTGACTGCAAAGCAAACAACAGCAGTTCATGTGGTAGAAAACAATGAAGAGCTGAGAAGGAGCAGCAGCTGTGGCATCCACCAAGCCTCTCTATTCCTTCTGTGCTGACTTCAAAGACTTGCATTCCACAGTTAAGATCAGAGATCCTGCATACTGGCATGGCTGCCAAAATCAAGCTCCTCCAAAGACTGAGACTTCTCCATGGTACTGGGCAGCAGGAAACCAGGTGGGGAGGCTTCTTGCCTTTGTCAATTCCTGAGCCCTGCCCACCTGCAGGGTTAGGCCCCCATGCTGTCATTTGGAGCTGATTCAGCCAAGGTGACACAATGTATCAACTAACACAGAGACATTTGTAAAGGTTGGTGTAATGGGTTTCCTGGGGTTGTGTGAACATAACACACCCACAGAGAAGGTTTGATTCCACTGTATTTCCTTTGCAGTGTCTGTCCTTTGGTAGAAGGGTGATGCATCTTTGTGTACTGCTAAGTCACCACACTTAGGCTGGTTCCAGAAAGAAAATGTACTGCAAACCAAAGCTTTCTTATTGAGATCCAGAGCTGGAGACAGTGGGATGTAAGAGTGGCTGCTGGGCTTCTGCTGCTGCACCTTGTGGCCCAGTAAATTCTGGGCAGCCACTGTCCACGAAGTCTCCCCTTGCTCAAGGAGAGTCTCTGCTCTCCTCAAGTCCATGTCACTGTAGCTGAGCCGCCTCTGCAGAAGAGTCAGGGGCTGAAGGCACTCAACATTCTGCCTCTTCCAAAAAGGGTCAAACTCTTGATCATTGGCAAGAATCACATCTCAATTCTTAGACTCTGTTGCCACTGCAGTAGAATTAAATGGGTCAGCTATGTCACTGTGGTGCCATAGTAACTCTATCCAGGCCCATTGTGACCATCTCAGAGACAGTTTTTTCAATTTTATCAGAGTTTCCAGACCCTGCTAATCCATCCTTTACCACTATTGGACTATTCAAGCCAAGTGCAGTAGCAATTTGCAAAACAGGAGAGTGATTTTTGGCACATACTGTAGAACTCATGTCTCATAACCATGAAGTAGATGATGCTGGTGAATTAGGTACTGGGCTAAGGTGACCGCTTGTCCCTTTGGGTCCCAGAAAGTGTAGATATTGCGGAGAGGAGTCAGAAACTGAGTAAATTCCCATACTCAGAGCAGCTGCCTTCTGGTTTTTATGGAATTGGGTTGCTTTGACAGCATAAATATAATTGCTTGATCAGCAGTTTTTCTTCTTGCAAATGAAAAATAACATGCTATTAGAATACCTAAACATAGAGGAAGGGAAGATAGATAAACGCTTATGGTTTGTTTACCATTCTTCAATGACATAAAATCTGAATACCTGTTAAGATACCATACACATATGTGAAATATAAACATGTAAAGGGTAATTGTAATACTTTACAACCTTTTGTATGGGTGTTTATTAGTACACTCGCTTTTCATATAGATTCCATTTGTACCTCTGGGTGGCAGTCCCTCACCATGACTGAGTCAGCTCTGTGCCCTGGAGATGGGCTTGCACAGAAGTGACAGGAGAGGATGTGTGGCATAGGGGAGCATGACACAGCAAGCTTAGTGTCTAGTCCATTAGGTCAGTGAACATTATTAAGTAAAAGGCAAATGATTTACAAGCTGTGAACATTTTGTTATGCATGAAAACCAGAAGCTCTGAAAATTTCATGCTCTTCAGTGTGTGGTAAGGTATAACCTACCTTTCCCACTGGTGCATGGAGGATCTTTCCTGCAGTATCTGGAGAATCACCTTACACACTGTCCAGGAGAGTGATATTCCTCCCTGGGATGCTCCATGGCAGGTGGGAAGTCCCCGGCAGACACACAGGTATACAGTTAAAGGAGAAAGGCTGCTGCTCATCTGGTCATACTGAACAAAAGGACAGTGACGACACCAATCTGTTGGCCCTTATTTTTGCTCTTAGATAATCAGTGTAATGACATTTCATCAACTTTTAAGTAAACTCACTACTTTTTCTATGGAATTATGTGCACAGAGAACCATTGCTTCACAATCATAATCCTTATATTTCCAAAAGTAGAGACCCTATGTGTGGTGCAGTCAAACAGCCACGGAGGTAAACTTCACCCTGGCAGTTGTAATGTAGCAAGCTATTTTTCATGAACTGAACTTTCTTCTACTCACATTATTGATAAAGATTAAAAAAAATACCAAATAAAAATGTTTAAAATATAAATGGAGAAAACAATGTTTGCTCTCTTCATGTCACTTTGGATAAACATTACCATCCACATATATTATGTAATAAATGAAGTGATTTTTTTTCTTTAAAAAAAGAAAACAGGGATGGCGAGATAGCTCAGCAGCCCAAGCCCATGTTTAGGCAGGTGGAAGGACCCGGGTTCAATGCCCATCTGGCTGAGTTGGCCTGAGTCCGGGTGTGGTTGCCATGCCTGTAATTCCAGTGCTGGGGTGGCTGAAAACAGGAGGATCACTTTGAGTTTGAACTGTATAATGAGACTCTGTGCCAAATACATTTTAAAAAAGAGAAAACAATGGTCACTTGAGTAGTATTAAAATCTGTTTAAATATGATGTATTTTTCAGGCCTAAGTTATTGAAAAATACTGTCATTAAGATCAGTATATGGTCTTTTATTTATGACTTTCGTTGGAATCCAAGTGTTTATTAGAATGACAAAATCTTACTGCTTTTTATAGCAAAGTATGCCTACATCCTCGGATTTACCTGTTTGGCCATGCCCTGCAGGACCTTGGATGGCTACTTTTCCTTCTCATAAGGCACATGTCATTACTGCACCATATGTACGGTGGCAGTGACAGATGCTACACCATGATCCTTCCAGCCAAAATTATAGAAATAAACTGGGCAATAAAAACCAAAATGTAAAAATGAAGTTAATATATAGAAATAAACATTTGCAAAGACATCGGCAGAAGTAAGTGAATTCACGAAAAGTATAAAGATATAAGGCATACAGATTTCACATACAGGCCTAAAATAATAGGCTTTTTACATTTCTAATATGATTAATGACCATTTTTTACAAAACACATTCTATATTAAAACATTTTCTGCTGAAACTCAGCAAGGAAGAATTATGAAAAAGCAGAATGACAAGATAATAAAGTCAATGACTCACACTAAAGTAACTCAGATATGGTGATAAAGTACATGCCTCGTTTTTTGGAGACAACATCTCACTAACTGGCTAGGTCTCAAAACTCTTGACACTCCTGGTTCAGCCTCCCAAGTGCTCAAGTTACAGGCATGTTTTACCATGCCCCGAAAGCTCATACTCTTGTTGAAGCATGGAAACACATCTAAATGATGGATGAACTTTTAAAATACGATATAGATTTTCCACCTAAGAGAAAACAGAAAGCTAGACAAAACCTTAAAAATAATTTCTAAAACTGTATCTCCATCCTGTTCAGCTTGATATGAACAACATGCAATTGGATTCCATCCCAAAGCTCCTGTAACTGAGAATCCTCTAGGACTGTCACAAGAAGAATTCCCAGGATCCCACTGGAGGTGGGGCTAGCTGCAGCTGAAGTACAAGCACATTCATCTTCCATCCCTGGGGTCACTTTGAAGCTGTGTGATCCTGGGCAAATCATAATTTTCTAAGCCTCTGGGGCTTCATATATGTTAAACAGAACTAGGGGCTGGAGAGATGGCTCAGTG
>NW_004525087.1:97521-98638 GCF_000260255.1 Octodon degus
TAAAACAAATGTGTTACACAACTGCCATAAGAGAGAAATGAGCTAACAATGAAGATACACGGTAGGGATCCACTGAATGGAAGAGACAGCAGGCCTCTTCCCAATGGTCCTCTCAGAGGAAAAGGAAAACTTGTGACACCACACCAAGAAAGAATGCTAGCAGTATTTAAGGTCAAAGCCATTTTTCTTTATTTCCTATAAGCCACGCTGCTATGCATTTGGTATTTATTTTTATCATCCTTTTAACTTGACAGTTTACAAGACAAAAATCTTTGAGCACTGTTCTTGATAATTTCCAAAGAGGGTGAGTGGGAGAGAACTTATTGCGAGCCTACATGAATGCTTCAGGAAGGTACATGAAGCCACTTTCTTGTTCCAGACAGTTTTTACAGGTAGCATGTTCGCCAGGTCGCTGCAGGTTGACCACTGTTTTTCTGCTGTGCCTTAAAGAAAAAAGAACAATTAGTCATTCCAGAAGATGGACTTAAAATGGAAAACAGTTTGCTCCCCACATTGTGAACAACACCTCTACCTGAAGAACTGGTCCATGATGGGGTACTTCTGGAGGAGCTCGGAGGATGGGCAAGCCATTGCCAGGATAGTGCCAGTAACCATGCAGAGGGAGGAGGAACTGGTGAGAACCACAGAAACCAGATCATTTTACCTCAAAACACTGAGAGATGGACTTTTTTCTATGATTTCAATTGACCTGTAAGAATATTCTTAAACGAATCTGGCTTCAATTTTATAACATGGTTAGAGCTTTAAGAAATCTACCACCACAAATTCCTGAAAAACAATCCAAGACATAATGTATTTATGAACTCTGACAAAATGTCTCCAAAACACTCAGTAATTCTAGGAGACAATGGAGAAACCCCACCTGGTGGCACAATTAATTACAGTATCTGGATTAGTCAGCCAGTAGTTAGGAATGGAGGAAGGTCAAACCTAATAGCACTCTGGTTACTCAGTTGAGGTCAGCCAAAGCATTAAATGGGGATAATAATGCCTGACTCAGAGTTGCTGTGAGAATGCAGTATGATATAGATACAAAATCGAGCACAAATCTTGTCCTGTGGTTATGAATGAATACTGAATTATAATTTAACAAAAA
>NW_004525087.1:98850-100561 GCF_000260255.1 Octodon degus
GTCCAGGTTTTTATGAGAATGAGTGATAATTTGAGAGCATCTTGAGTTTAATCCTGGTAGTCCCCTCCTCAAAAAAAAGAAAGAAAGAAAGAAAGAAAGAAAGAAAGAAAGAAAGAAAGAAAGAAAGAAAGAAAAATTGTGCAGCCTCTTTAGTCATTAAAGCACACCACAAAAAAATAAAATCATAAAATTACTGTTTTATGATGATTAACACACAAATATGAAATATTGATTTTAAAAAATCAGGAAATAAATACCTGGACTGATACAATATCCACTGTTGTGAGATTTCTCCTTCAGTTTAAATGTCTTGTCTCCAAAGAAATTTTAAAAGTGCTAACTTTATGTGAAGCCTGCAAATTTCACTTAATTTGCTATGAAGCCAATTTTTATACGACTAAACAAGGAACTAACAATAAACTAAGATGAAACAGAAGACAAACGTGGAAAGAGAAACATATGAGTTGCAGCTGGACAGAGCAACAGATGCTATTGTGACATTTTGCCTTCCCGCTTCCAGTGAACACATCACCTAACAGATTTGGGTGTGCTGATGTTAGTATACTAACTCCCCTGGTTTTCTAGCATTTGTATATCAATAAGCAGATAAAAAGGCCTAAGGAAAGCAATGCCACTTAAAGAGATCAACATTGGACACTAATTAAAGCAATTTGAAACTGTAGTCTGCCACTATAAACACATATGAAATGCAATCGTTCCTACAAATTAAAAACTATAATCTTGTCCTTTTACTCCTGCCTTTTAACAGCTATTTTAAAAACGGATTTAGTCCAGGGTCTATATAGGGTCTCATTAAGTAGATTAGACTCACAGTGATTCATACAAAGTCTGGGGAAGTTCAAGCTTAAGGATGATTTCACAAACATGAAAGTTTTGCTGTTAAGCAAAGGAAAAGGCATTTGATAGATTCATCAGAGCAATAAGATAAATTACAAATCAGCTAGCTTACTAGAGACAATCACAATCCACTAAGAAGTATAGCCATGGAGTAAGAACAAACTTCAGCAACTAACACTGCTTAGGCACAACCGGATCAGAATACAGAGCAACAAATGCCCTGGGCATTGTCTCACACAACATAGTGATCAGCAGATAATCAGTGCACTCTAACAGGAGGTATGTGAACAATTGAGGGAGACGACTTCATGGTAAGATACGTCAAAAACATGGAGGAATGAAGGCCTGCTAATACTACTATCATCACAGGGTGACTGTGTTTGCTAGGGCACAGCCTGCCCTCTGAGGGCTCACATCAAGAGGATTCAAATAATGGAGAAAACAGACTTCATTAAGATGGTACAGTCAAGTCTCTATACAGGCAAAAAGAAAAAACAAGCCATCCTCAAAAAGTGCTAAAATAAATAAGAAAATTTTCAGTTTCCAACAAAAAATTAGGGGAATGGAAATAAACAGTGGTGTCATATATACACAAGAAAAAGACCAGTTGAGCGAACTACGCATGAGAAGGTCCAAATATTGCATCCAACAAAAGAGCCAGTATTACTATGTCTGAAGAACAAAAATTCCATGTGTACTAAAGTAAAAGTAGCTATGATGATGAAATTATAAATAAAGAGAAAAGTATTTTCAAAAGCAAATGGAAATTTAAAAATAAAAAATGTATACAAACAATGAGAAACTCGACAGAAGACCTGAGGTTACAGAAAGAGGAATTAGAGAACATAAGGCT
>NW_004525087.1:101875-112482 GCF_000260255.1 Octodon degus
GGGCATCATCTGGAGTTTGTGGCTGATTACTGTGGGTGTGGATGCTGCACCTGCCCTGGGGCAGGTAATTTGCATTACAATGTAAAATGGAAAGAGAAGCTGGCTGCTTGAGCTGCTGCTACTCTTTCCTTGCTCTGATTCTTTGCCTCCACCATGAAATTTTGTTCTCTGCCATGTGCCACTCTGCCTTGGTTGGAGCCAGCTAAGTATGGACTGAAACCTCCATTAACTGTGAGGTGAATAAATCTTTCTTTCCTTTAAGAAAAAGTAGAGAATAGGTAGAAAAAATTATAAAAGGGCTGGCAAAACAACTCAGTGGATAAAACACCTGTTCAGGGGTGCAGGGGCGGGGTTAAATCCCTGGGCATACCCTGCCAGCCTCACCCCCGGGCACCCTGAGATGCCAAATGAGACTGTGTTTTGAGTGCACACCTGTAATCCCAGCAGTTGGTTAACTGTAAATAGGAGAAGCACTATGAATCCTATCTAGTAGTGAGATGCTGAACACCATTTAGACCCTTCCTCAACATACAGAACAAAATATGAGAAGAAATGTTGACTTACAACACTCTTAATGCATCCCAGCATGGCAGTGCATGCCTGAGCTAGAGCATTCAGGAAGGCCAAAGGAGGAGGATGGCCAAAGTTGAACACAGCCTGGGCCATCTTAGCAACTTAGCAGAGCATGCCCCAGAAATAAACACAAGTTGGGCTTTCAGTAAGAAAGCCCTAAGTTTAATTCTGAGTACTGCAGAAACAAAAACTTTCTCTAATGTGATAAAAACATTAATCTACACATTTAACAAGTGCAAGAAGATCAAGATAGGATAAATACAGAAACTCACACCAAGACACATCCACATAAAAATGCTCCAAGACAAAAAGAAAAATGTACAAGTTAATGCAATAAGATATATATTTGTTTCTCATCAGAATGAAAATAAATGGAGAGGCCTGACATATTAAAGTGCTAAAAATAAAACAATGTTAACTGAGAAGTTTATAGCCAAGAAGAAGGAGAAATAAATCCATTCCCAGAAAATAAAAGATTGGAAAGTTTGTTCATAGCAGATATGCCTTCATAAACAGTAAAAATAGCTCTTCAGGTTGAAAGCAAGTCAGTGAAAACAGGAGTGAAAGATTGATAAGTTACAAAAGATATTATAATATAAAAGTCAATAATTATATAAGATAGTATAAATGCTTAACTTTTTCTCCTTTTTTGCTTTAAGTGATTTAAAGAGCATTGCATAAAACAATGTACACTAACTACACTGTTGGGTGTAAAAGGAAGTCTTACAATTCAACAAGAAAAAGATCAATAAGCCATATTTTAAAAGGACAAAGTATTGAACATGCCTCCCCAAAACACATACAAATGGACATTAAGCACACACAAAAAATGTTAAAAACTACTAGTCTATAGAGAAATACAAACCAAAACCATTTAACTGGCAGAGTCTCAAGATGTTAGCGAGCTACCATGTCAACCAGCTATTTCATTCCCAGGTTTATACTCAAGAGCAAGTAAAAGGAAAACTGCACAAAAAATGGATACAAATGATCATAACAGTATTATTTATAGGAGCCAAAAGTGAAAACAACCAAGTGTACATTAGCACAAGTGGACAAGTAAAATGTGGTACACTGATATGATGAAATATTAGTCAGCAATAAAATGAAGCACTGATGATGGAGCCAGGTAGATGGCTCCATAGAAAAAGAGCTTCCCTGGCAAGCACAAGGGCCTGAGTTCAATCCCTGGTTCCACCAAAAAAATATAATAATAAAATAATAAAATTAAGCACTGAAGCACTGATACATCTTGGATGAAACTTGAAACATTGTGCTAAATACAATATAGCACACACAAAAGATCACATGTTTTGCTAATTTATAAATGTCCAAAATAGGCAGCTTCATAGAGACAGGAAGCAGATTAGCAACTGGTACAGAAGTTCATTTGGGGCTTGGTGGAAAGAAGCTCCAGACTTAACCTGTCTGTATAATGAAGCATTAGGACACCCCAAATCAAAACAAAGCTCTACTTTTGCAAAAGGACCCAAGCACACATCTGCAATGAGGTAGCAGGTGTGAGGGACAAAGGACAGTTGCTTCTCTTATCCCTAACCCAGGAGAAGCAGCTGAACTTTTCCCAATTGGTTGTGTGGATGGTCCACAATCTATTCCATTTGGCTAATTTGCCAGGGGTAGATCTGAAGAGGCGCTGAGAGGAAGGAATATGGAGGGCACAGGGCACTGGAATAGAAAGCCCTTGGATGTGGATAGCTATCTCTGGTCTACAGCTATGCTCCCAGAATATCAACTGAACAGGTATTTCTTATAACTCTGGTGTAAGGGGTAGGGAAAAGCAGCCTACAGGGCACTGGAGTGTAAGAGGGAGGTGCTCCACTTTATAGTCATTGATACAGCAGGCTGGATTTTGCACAGGCTGATGAAAATGTTCTGGATTTACATAGAGGTAATGATTGCACTGCCCTGTATAACAGCCAAGGTATAGTTTAAAATGGAAAATTACTTTATTTCACTTCTCATTTTATTTTGTCTTTTTGAGACAGGGCCTTGCTCTGTAGCTCAGGATGACCTTGAGCTCACTCTGTAGACCAGGCTTGTCTTGAACTCACAACGATTCTCCTCCCTCAGCTTTCAGAATGCTGGAATTATAAGCATGCACCACCATACCCAGCCCAAAGGGGTAAATTTTATAAGTTGAATTGTATTTCACTAAGCTTTAAAAATAGGTAAGCAATTTGCATGGGCATTTCTCCAAAACAAATACAGAAATGTTCAACAAACACTTGAAAAGATGCTTAACATTGTTAGTCATTAGGTAAAAGCACATTAAAACCACAGTAAGCTAGCACTTACCACTAACCAAAATGGCTATATTCAAAAAGTCAAATGGAAGCAAGTGGTGAAGAAATTTTAAAAACACACATACCAGGAGCCCTCATACATTGCTAGAGAGGTAAAATGGAGCAACCGCTTTGGAAAAGCATTGTATTTGTTTACATAATTAGAGTTAACATTATAATTCACATTTCTAAGTATGTATCTTCCAAGAATGAAAACATTATGTACACACACAAACTTGTACACAAATGTTCAAGCCAGAATAATATATAATAGCCATGAAATGAGAACAATCCCATTCCACCATTGATTAATGCATGAATTAGTGCATGTGGTGCTTCCAACAATTGAAAATTAACCCATAAGTATTAACACATATGATAATATGAATTAATCTTGCAAAACATTATGCCACATGAAATAATGCAAACATAAAATACCATATATTTCATGATTAGGTTTATATAAAATTTTCAGAAGAAAGAAATCTGTGGAGACAGAAAGTAGAATGGTGGCTACTACAGGATAGTATGGAAGTTGGTAGAGAATGAGGCTGTTGATTACAAGAGTACAGTTTCTTTTCCTTTCAAGGGTGACAACAATATTCTAAAATCGATTTTGGTGTTGTTTAAATAACCGGGAACATAACTTTATAATTTAAATGGGTGAATACAGGGAGAAAACAAGGGAAGGGAAAGAATAAAAAAATAAGATGTGTTATGTACATATAGCAACAGCATCAAATGAATGTAAACATTATGTGCTATGAACATGTAGGGGTAAAAAATGGGGGAGCCAGCATGAATTAAACCTTAAATGTAGGTATAATTTTGATGTTCCTAGCTGACATCAGTGCCCTTCAGGATCCTCACCTGTCAGAAAGACCCAGGAACTGTTTGCCCTACCTACAGGCCCTGGGATTCTACAACACAGTGCAACAGTTGACAACCAACAGATCAACCTGATCAGGAGGTTTGCTTCAGCACTGCACACTCCCCTTCCAAGCAGGCCACATGTGGCACATCCTGAGAGACAGGCTTTGAAAGGCTGAGAGCAAAATAACAAAATCCTGAGTCCCAGAAGTCCAGAATGAGCCTGGGAAGATCACTGGGACTGTATTCTGTTGTAGAGGTTCAGGGTCGGTGGGAGTACTTATCAGAGGGGTGCTCCTAAAGAAGAAAGCATGAAATGAAGTGTTCCAAGCAAGCTCTTCAAGAAAACAAATTCCTGCACTGGCATGATAGCTTAATGGACTAAGTGCCTGCTTATTCAAGCACAGTGACCAGAGAACGATGCCTGGTAGCAAATGCCATGCTGGTACCTCCCTTGGGCACTCTGAGCTGAAACAGAGTCTGAGGGTGATGGTGCACACCTGTAATCTAGGAGGATCACTATGAGCCTGAGCTTTGTAGTGGGACCCTGTACCAAGTACATAAAAAACTTTCAGTTCAGATTGTTATAGCCTAATAAATTATTTCAGACATGATGGTGACATAAACTAATTCCATAAGGAAGAAATTCGAAGGAAATTCATAAACACGAAGCCAACAATCCCAAAAATTCTCAAGGATATCCTAGAAGGATACAGAAAACTAACAATGCCAAAAAGTCCAATGAAGAATGAACACATTGAGGACAGCTAACAATTAATAGAAGGGAAGAAAGCAAAGCAGCAATAGGAAATTAATACAATGACAGGAATATCAATACCTGTCAATTATAACTATTAATACAAATGGGCTCAACTAACCAATTAAAAGACACAGATTACTAGGATGGATCAAGAAACAAACTCCAACAGTATGCTGTGCACCAGAAACACATGCCAAACAAAAAGAAATCACAGACTACAAATAAAAAGATGAAAAACAATACCCCATGCAACTGGAATATGAAAACAAGCATAAGCAGCTATCCTATTTTCAGATGAAGTGCATTTCAAGCTAAGCTAATCAAAAGAGACGAAGAAGGACATTACACATTGGTTAATGGAACTACTGAGCAGGAAGAGATAACAATTACAAACATATGGACCAAACCATGGCGCACCTAACTCTATAAAACAAACTGTAATGAAAATAAAAGTTAAGATAAATATTAACACAATTATAATAGATAATTTCCATGCTCCATTGTTAGAAATAGATAAATGAACAAAAGACAAAAGTTGCCAAAGAAATTTAGAGTTGAGCCAAGCCTTCCAACAAATGGACTTAAAAGACATATGCAGTGCTGTACCTAACAATAACTGAATACACACTATTCTGGGGTTCAAAAAGTATTTTCTCTAGAAAAGATCACATAATATGGTTAGATTTCTAAATTTCTGATTAAAAATATGTAATTGTTCTTTCCTGTTATGTAAATATTTTTATCTTTTTATTTTTTCCTTCATATTCTATAGGGAATTAAAGTTTAACATATCAATACTTGATGGAAAATACCTGCTGCAAATTATGTATAAGGTGTTTGATATTCAGACAGATAGTGAGGGTAAGCTCAACTGCCTATGTATTTTCTTTTTTCTTTCTTTTGAACTCAGGAACTTGTGCTTGCCAGGGAAGCACTTATTCCACTGAGCCATCTCCCCGGCCCCAAAACTGCCTATGTTGTAGGGTAATAACAATAAGCTTCTATTCTAGACCATTTACAACTTAAGTTTGAAAACCAAAAGTTAGAGAAAACTAAGAGCTGGAGGGACAGCCAGCATTTTGGCCGTAGACTTTCAAGGTCAGTGACAACTGAGGACATAGGAGAACCTATAGTGTAACATCCTGTAACTCAGTGGTGTCCCAAATTTTCTGATTGAAGAGATTATTGTGCTACAGAGGGAAGTAGTAGATGATGTAGACTGTGATGAATGAGAGCCACATAGAGAAAAAACTTTTTCTCAGGCTTTCACAAAGAACAAATTGGTCAAGCAATGGCCGTGACTCACTCACATGGCTGACACTGACAAAGGATCTACAAACTGCAGTACAGGGCTTCAGGACAAATCCTGATGGGATTTGACTGACCCTGTCAGATACTAAAGTTACATTTCTTATTATATAGGTCTTGCTTCATTTTGTTCTTTTTTTTGTTTTGTTTTTGGCGGAACCAGGGATTGAACTCAGGCCACTGTGCTTCCCAGGGAAGTGCTTATTCCACTGAGCCATCTCCCCAGCCTGGGTATATCTTGCTCTTAACCATCCAGCTGAACAATATAAAAACGAGGTTTAAAAAGTAAAGTCATATTAATATGTTGAGCTGTAAATGGCTCAAATCAACAATTTCTGACATTGTAAGTTCTACACAAAACCCATTACTATTATGGATTACTGGACTGTTTTGGAATATTTTGCTGAATTCACATACCTACAATATTTAAATGACTATGCAATACCCATCTCTGAGAAAATTAAACCAAAAAAGGGGATACAATTGAAGGACCAGTTTGTATCTGTATATTCAAAATAGTTAGGATAGATATACAGCTACTTTCTCTTCATTCAATGAATAGAAAGATTTGCACTAATACTATTTGTGGACCGGATATCACGTCTGCATCTTGTAGTATGAATAACCACTAAGAGGACAACAATATGCAATGTATTTATTATTGAAACTGTCCTACTAATCAGTTTTGAAACTATCTCACCACTATTTGTTTCTCAATAAAACTATTAAATAAAATAAAATAGATCACATACTAGTGAATAACGTATATCTAAGGAAATGCAAATCAATGAAAATTTTCCATACATATCAAATTATACTGCCAGAAAGGTAGAAATCAGAAACAAAAGAAACCACACAAACTACACAAACATAGACAACTAGAATGAAAAACTCCTGAATAATCAATATATCACATGGGACATTTAGGAAGAAATATGACAATTCCTAGAATCAACTGATGCTGGTATAATGTACCAAAACTTCTGGGACACAATGAAAGCATTTCTGCATACTTAGAAGTCGTTTAGCAGTGAATGCTCATATCAGACAAAGAGAGCCCAAATAAATAACATATTCATGTATGTGAGGATCTTGGCAAAAACAAAAATCCAGACACAGAGCTTGTAAAAGGAAGGAAATAATAAAGACCAGGGAAGAAATTAATGAAATGGAGACTAGAACACAAAGTAAGAATAAATAAAATGGACAAGGTCTTAGTTAACCCTGATGCAAAAAAGAAAAGAAAATGACTAGGGGATTTCAAGCAAAAGCTAATCAAAAGAGGCAAAGAAGGACATTATATATTGGTTAATGAAACTACAAAGCAGTCTGAGATAACAACTACAGACATAGGCACCAAACCATGGAGCACCTAACGTTATATAACAAACTTTAATGAAAATGAAAAAAATCAGAAAAACATAAGTTTACGTTATGAAATGAAAAAGATAAATGCAAACAAAATATAAATTATCATTGCCCTCTTTACATGCTAATTTTAAAGAAAAAAAGAAATGAAAAAGGTGAAATCACAATGTATATTGCCACAGTTCAGAAAATTTTAGCAACTAATTTACAAACTTATGTGTCAAGTAATTAGAAAAATGAGAACAAATATAGATTCCTAGATACATATGAATTAGCAAAACTGAACCAAGAGAACTTAATAATCACTAACAATCCAATAACAGACCAGGAAATGGAAGATGTAATGAACTTAATAACTAAGAAGCCCAGGACCTGATGGGTTCACAGCTAAATGCTATAGAATGTCAGGGAAGATGTAACCCTAATGCTCTTCAAACTTTTCAAAAAAATTGAGAGACAAAGTTTACTTCTACAATCATTATCAGAAACTATCATTAACCTGATCCAAAAATCAGACAAGGATCCCACCAAAAAGAGAATTATAGGCCAATTTCTCTAATAAACAGATGCAAAACTTCAGATCCCAAATCTGGAGGATGCAACCAAAAACAAGAACCAAAGTCCAGCTTGTCTAAATAAGATGCAAAAATTCTAAACAAGATACTGGCAAACAGAGTATGACAAATCTTCCAAAACAGCATATGTCATGATCAAGTAGGCTTTGTCCTACAGATGTAAGGATGGCTTACCACATACAAATTAAGAATGGTGGTTCATAACAAAAATCCAAGGACAAACATCACATGGTCACCTGAATTGATGCAAAAAAGGCCTTGAGAGAATCCAGCATCCATTCATGATAAAAACTCTAAAGAAAATAGGTATAGAAGGTCTATTCAACATGATACAAACCAACCTACTGCCAACATATTAAAATGAGAGAAGATGACCTCTCCTCTAAAAATCAGGAACAAGACAAAGATGGCCCATATGACCAATCCACTTCAACACAGAGCCAGAAACATTACCAGAACAATCAACTTGACGCACTCAGTGGTAAACTGATGCAATTTGACATCTGAGATAAGTCACACATTAAAGCCCAGCCCACATGTAAAAATATTTCTCTGTTAGAAAAACTCCACGCCTGCATACACACATGAACTCAAAATAGAAGGATAAACATGAAGTAGGAAGAAATTATAATGTATTTTCCCAAACTGGATACTTTTTTGTTTTAAAAATATTTCAATATTTATACTAATTTGTTTTGTTCATCCGATTAGTTTATCTTAGTTGAAAAGAAAGTACTACATTGTTATCAGTTTATTTTTTGTAAGACTCTTCTAGGTTTATGTCTTATACTGTGAAAAACAGCTTTGAATATTATGATACACAGTATATTAACTATTCTTATTCTCTTATTGCTTGGTTATGAAATTTTACTTTTCCATAAAACAAAGTTAATGGAATTTCTCCCTCCCTCTCTTCCTTCCACTCTCCTTCCCTCAGTAATAACTAACAAAAGCCACTATGCATATTTCTAGTTTTGTCATGAAACAATAGGTCTATTCTTCTGACGCTGCACTTTTTACAAGTAAAAGAACTCTGGACACAACAGAATGGACAAAAAGAGGGACTGTCTGGGGGATCTCAGGACTGGGGAACAGTAGGTGTGTGGCTTCCCTGGGATTCTCCATTGCTCCCCATACATTTTAAGTGAGGTACTGTAGAAGTCTTCAATCAATGCAAGCTACAAGAAAAGCACATTCTATTCTTCCTTACTGAAGGACTGAAGAAAAATTACTTAACAATCGAAGGTCTTTCTGATAATTTAGCCCCTTATACTCGAACCAAATTCAATGGTGAAGCGCCTGTTTAGGCAGACCCAATGACTGCGGTTTGATTCCCAGTCTTTCTCGGGGGCACGCGGAGATGATGAAGGAGACTGCATGGTGGCACAAGCCTATAATTCCAGTGCTTGGGAGGCAGAAAACAAAAGAATCACTATGAGTCCAACCTAAAAAGTGAGACAATTTAGACCGTGTACTAAATACAAAACGAAAGAAGACACCAGTGCTGTTTATGATATCCTCTTCCGATGTTTCAGAGGTGACCCATGGTAGTTTATCAGGACGTGGACTCTATTCCCATCAGATAGTATCAGAAGGAAAAGCAAGCAATGAGGGAAATTTCTAACTTAAAGGTTCAGAGAAGAGGGAAAGTTTCAAAACCAAAATCCAACATACTTCACTAGAAAATAGAGAAAAATAAAACACAAACCAAGCACCGAAAGAAAAAAACTAGAGCACAAGGAAATGAAAAATGGGAAAACAAAATAGTTAATGTCAGTAAAATAAAAAGTTGTTTCTATAGAATAATGAAATTGACGAACTCCTAGAAATATTGACAAAATAATAAAAAACATAAGGAACGAAACAAACTATCATTACAAATCTGGCACCCATTTAAAGAATAATAAAAAACTGTTAAGAACAACTTGGTGCTCATCAATTTCACAACTTAAATACTTGAACTCCCTGAACACTGCAAACTCTTAAGACTTACCAAATTGAATGAGCTAAGCTGAACCATCCCATAAAATTCAAAGAAATTAAGTTGACAAAAACAAAGCTCCTGTAAAAGAAGTTTCTAGGCTTATGCTGCACTTGAGAATGTGACCAAATACTTAAAAAATAAAACGCAACAATCCTACACATCTTTTTTTCCAACAACATTTAAAAGGCTAGTATAAATTTTAAAAGCAGATAAAGATAGTACAAAAAAGGACAACCACAGTTCGAAGTCCCTCTTGAATTTAGGCAAAAAAAAATTCTGAATAAAATAATAGAAAATCAACTCCAACAATGCACAGAAAATAATTTTATACACTATTATGAAATTGGGGTCACTACAGGCATATAAATCTGACTCAATATTCAAAATTACACCAAAATAGTCTGCCATAGTAAGAAGCAAAAGAAGAAAAATCATGATCAAAACAGAAAGTATAGGGGCCAGGGAGATGGCTCAGTAGAATAAGTACTTCCCTGTCAAGTGCAAGGGCCTGAGTTCAATCCCTGGTTCTGAAAAAGCAGAAAAATAAAAGAGTGAAGAAGAAAATACATTTGACAGAATCAAACACTCAAGACAAAAACTTGTTAAGAATAAAGAGAAAATATACATCTTGCTATAGAACGTCTACAGAAAATTGCTATCATATTAGAAAGTAAAAGGCTGAATGCTATAACCTAAAAGCAAGAAGTCAAGGAGATCTGCTCTCTGTTCTCCTTCCTGCTTAGCAGAAATTTGATACAACTACAAAAAGCAAAAAAAGGGGCTGGAGAGATGGCTCAGTGGTCTAAAGCACCTACTTAGAACAAGCTTAGCAAAAGCATCAGGGACCGCGGTTCAATCCCCCAGCA
>NW_004525087.1:112634-125889 GCF_000260255.1 Octodon degus
AAGCAAAAAAAAGGAAATGATATACAAATTGGAAAAGAAGGTAAACAGTCCTCATTCATGAAAAGTATTGTTGACAAAGAAAAGGACAAAAGATCTCCAAAACCTCCTAGAATTGGTCAGTTGGTTCAAGTATGGTTGTTAGGCACAAGGACAACATAAAAAGCAAACACTATTTTTAAAAACACATTTTGACATATAAAAAACTGAAAATTACAATCAAAAACATAATATCAGAAAAATAAGATGCTTATATGTAAATTCACAAAAACATGTGGAGCTGGATATAGTGGTGCATGCCTGTAACCTCAGCACCCTATGAAGTTAAGGCAGGAGGATGACATTTGATTGTAGGTATATTTAAGGACTCAGTGAGACTGTTGCAAAAAGGGGCTGGATGGAGGGACAAGCAAATGGATAAAACTCAAACAAGAGTATAGATCTCTATGTTGAAAATTTTAAAATCTGAAGTTTATAAAAAGACATAAAACCCTAAATACTGCTTTCTGAGCTTTTTGGTGACACTTAGACTGGGGGTGCTTGGTAGCATTAGTGCTAGGCAGCAATATGTCTCCCTGTAGTTCTCAGTGGCTCAGCATCCTGCAAGTGATCAGCGAGGCATGGTCCTGTGGTGAGGCCTGCAGGGGTGGCCAAGGTGGGCGCGCCATTTTCGATCCTGTGCTGAGCCCATGGCGAACCCTCTGCCCTTGGTTGTGGCCAGTGCACGCTTGGCCTCTCCCCAGAAATGGCTTTATTTTACACCTGACTTCAAGTTGGTTCATATTTCTCATGGTGGCGATGTCTGAAGACTATCAGAATAATAGCACCAAGAACCTTGAGTTTAAAGCTAAGCTGGTTCTGTATCACTACACCTGCAGTTATCTGACTTGCTTAGAAAACTATAAAGTTTGGAAAATGGCACTATTTTCAGGATTTCCAGTGAGCCAGAGAGACCACCTGCATCAGTGTGTTATGATGCTCTCCTGAACCAACATGGCTACTGGAATCCCTAGTAATAAAGTAAAATACTCAAAGCTCTCCAGGACAGACAATGGCTACATTGTCCTTCAGTTTAAGAAAAGTCCTGCTAAGATCCCCTAAAAGGCCATCGCACATGCCACTGTGCTGTTTTTCATTGGTGCCTTTCTTATTATCATAGGATCCCTCCTGTTGTCTCACTACATCAGCAAAGGGGGGACAGACCGGGCTGTTCCTGTCCTCATTATTGGCATTCTGCTGTGCCTGCCAGGATTTTATCACCTGTGCACTGCCTACTATGCATTCAAAGGCTACCGAGGTGACTCCTATGATGCCATTCCAGATTTTGATTACTATCACCTCAGCCCCAAGAAGAGTCCTGGTGGAACTACACCCAGCTTTTACAATACTGAGTGGACACATGGCTAGGAGCTGAGGAATTTTACAATCAGTAGATGTTTAACAAATCAGCGGCCTGATTTTATGGGTCCATCCCAAAAATGTTTACTGAGCTTACAATTCACTAATTAGGGCACGTTCTTGTCTTCATCTCCTGGCCCTGGCAAAACCTCAACAAGATTTTCCACATGAGCATGTACATGGAAGAACAGCATCGTTAATTGTCTCAGAAAGCAGGACGTGACTGTGTAGTGGAAAGCAGTAGTACAATTACCCTCTCTTGAACAGTCTTCACTATCAGTGTGTCTATAACAAATGGAAATGCAGTATGTCTAATGATCTTAGTAAGTATTTATTTTTAATTATTTCAGAACCATCCCTCTTCTGTGTATCTGTACCTTCGTGTTCTATGGGAAACCTGGGAAAAATCAAACATCATTGTGGGTCCTTCTGTAATATTTTTACTTGCTTTGTTATTGACAGCAACCAGGCCTTTTTTGTACCTGAGAGTGAATTTTCAAAATACAAACATTTTCTTTGACAACCAGTCTTTGGCCGGCTCTGATCTACTTTTCCCTTAGGGCTGCCAGCAAATTATCTGGTGAATCAAGCTGTTCTGCATGCTGTTTTCTCAAGGAAAATGTGGATAATCTGTTCAGGGTTTTTGACCCTGTTGCTAACCACCAGAGACTCCATTAACCCCTTGGTAAACTTGCAAGTTTTGGCGTAGCTCTTCAGAAGCCACTATTGCCTTAAGTTGATTCTGTTTCTTTCCTTTCAAAACAGAGATGCATATTTAAAAGTAATTAAAAGATCAAAATCACCCCAAAAATCCCACTAAATAAACAGAAAAATGTTGTCATTATGTATTAGGAGTGTCAACATAGTAAAAACATCAATCTTTTTAAATCGATTAATATGTTTAATTTTTTTCTTTTTTGTATTTAGTACAGGGTCTACAGGTTCTCACTACACAGCTCAGACTGGTAGTGATTCCTCCTGTTTTCAGCTTCCCAAGTGCTGGGATTACAGGTATGGTCTATCATGCTCAGTCTCAGTCACTGTCTTGCCCACCCCCTGGAGGCAATGGGGATGAAACGCACTCTCTATCCCCAAGACATGGCACAGACAGCAGACACCTTACTCAGCTGAGCTATCTGGCCAATACTATAAAGTCTAATTCTTATCAAAATCCCAGAAAGATGTTCAGTTCACATAGATAAGTTTATTACAAAATTTGTAAGTAAAGTCACAAGTCCTATCTGAAATAATTTTGAAAAGGAAAGAGAAGGGCAAATAATCATACTACTGCAATAAGAAGACAGTGGTTATTACAGGAACAGACACAGATAAAGGAAACAACACAAAAACCTACAAAACTTCAACCAGCTTTAGGACACTAGGATAGGCAGGGTACTTTAGACTTGACATAAAAAGTAAACTCATAAAAAGAAGACTAGACTTTATGAAACTTAAAAACTTTTCTTAGAAAAAGATCATGTGAAGAACAAGGAAAGGTAAGGTGCACTAGTAGAATATATTAGCAAAAAGAATGTCAGAGAAAGAACTAATATGTAGCCTGTATAAAGAACTCTTAATACTCAACAACTTAAAAAAAAATCCACATAGTGACAAAACATGGGGATAGATGAAGAGAATATACAGGTGATTAATATGCACATAAGGAACAGTTATTATTAGGCATTAGAAAAGAGGCAAATTGAAATCACAGAGACATCACGATAGGCCTGCTAGAATGACTAAAATGATAAAAGTAATTCTAGTGAAGAAACACAGAACCTGGTAACTCATATACTGCTGGTAAGAATGGCAAATGATACTATCAGAATTATATGTTCATAGTTTCATAAAATGTTAAATGCACAGCTCTCATATATCACATAGGAAGCATATTCTTGAGCATTTATTCTAAAGTAAAAAAAAACACTTATTTTCACACAATTTCAAAAATTGATCAGAGTAGTTTTATTTCCAACAACGTCTAATTGTACCACAATGAAAAAAAACAGAGATAACCTTCAGCCAGTGGATGGATAAGCACATTGTGGTTAGTGCCTGAAATGAAAAACAGCACACATACTCAACAACATGCTAGACTCAGGGCATTGCCTGGAATGAAAGAAAGCCAGTCACAACTGGCTATATTCTGTATAATTTCATTGAGACAAAATTCCTGAATTGATAAAACTACAGAAATGGGGACCATTAGCCATTGCCAGGGTCCATAGTTAAGGGTAGAAGTGGCCATAAAAAGAAAGCAGCAACACTTCCCCTCCAGCAGATGAAATTGTTCTGAATTTTTACTCTACCAATGTCGAAGCCTGACAGGATACATAAATACTCACATACTGTTCCTCTGTATTACTATTGTATATTACTTCTGACAACAGCATATGAATATACAGCTATCTCAACATTTTAGTTCAAAACATCTTTAGAAACAAACCCCAAAACACTGGGAAGACTACTGTTGCCTTGAGAACTCAAGGTCAAGACAGGCAGGCAGTTGGATATATGGCTGTGGCCTGGTAGAGTATGGCCCTGTGTGCAAAAGGCAGCTGAGCTAAGCAGGGTTGGGACATTGGTTAAGGAAAGGAGGACTAAGGAATTAAAGACACTGGAAACAATAAGAGCCCAGCTTACCATTCTTGAAGCAGAAACTAGAAAAAGGTAAAAGGATGGATAAGGGTAGAATACTGGATTTGAATCGCATGTAACAATATGAACTCATACCTGTACGCGTACATATAAAAGTGGGTAGACATAAGTGTGTGTATAAAACTGAATGCCCTACTTTGTCCTGTGAGAAGGCGTGGGAACCTTGCCATGCCAGGACTAGGCAGCGAGCACTCCCACATCTGGGCTCTAAGCGACATTCACTAGAGTACATCATAGACACAGCTGCTCAGGGCCCAGGCAGGGGAAGAGCACCATGAGCAGGAAGGCCCTGCTGTGCTGGAGTGAGGAGTTCAGGGTGTTGGGAGCATGGAAAAGGACACAGAAGACAACCAGAAGGGCTCGTACGGGCCTCTCAGCGAACAATGGAAGCAGCAAAATACAGGAGAAGGAGATTCTCTTCTGTTAAGCAGAAAAGGACTCTATGCTCAACAAGTGCCTGAGAAAATAAGTGAAAAAATTCCCCCTTACCTCATAATGCTACCTAATAAATGCAGATGAAATTATGGAAGAACATTTCCACGTAGCTGTTATTCCTGCAATAATTTATCCAAGTGGAAATATAAATAAATGCTAAAAGCACTGAGTCAGGGTTCAATGTGAAGAATACACGAGGTCCAATGCAACTTTCTATAATGTATTAACTGTGAAGAGAAAAAGAGTAACTTACAGTGGTCAAATCTTAGGAGATATTATTTAGCTGATGTGATCAAACTATGTTTTCTTTCTTTAATTCTTTAATTTTTAAAAAATTTTATTAAGAAACAAACAGCAATGATGCAGTTTCAAAACCAATTAATAGGACAGTTTCAATAATTAATACATTGCACATGCTTGTCTTCTTAGTGATTATTCATAGTACAAGATGGAGACATGATATACTGTCCAAACACTATCAGCACAAATTTTTCTTTTCACTGAATTAAGAGAAAGTAGCTATATATCTATCCTATCTATTTTGTATATACACATGCAAAGTAGTCCTTCATTGGTATCCCCTTTTTTGCTTAGTTTTGTCAGAGAAGTGTATTCCATTGCCAATAAAATATTGTAGGTGCAAGAATTCAACAAAGTAATCTAATATAGTCCAGTAGTCTATAATAGTAGTGGGTCATCTATAGGACTGGCAATGTCAGAAGTTGTTGACTTGAGCCTTGTATAGCTCAGCATATTAATATGGCTTTACTTTTCCTACCTCGATTTTTTATACTTTTCTGCTGGATGGTTAGTACCAAGATAAGCAAGACCTATATAAGAAGAAATGTAACTTTTGTATCTGACAAGGTCAGTAAAATCCTCTCGGGATTTACCCTGAAAACCTGTACCGCACAACCTGTTTCCAATGATGGGGAAAATTGACATCTTATGGCATATGGAGTGACACAGTGATAAAAGTAGAATCAACTCAGTGATGTTTCTACCAGAAACATTTAACTGAGGCACACACTGCAGAAGAACCATCCTGAACACTTAGAAAAGTTCAAGGTCAGCAAGGGTAAGAAAGCACTAAGGAAAAGAAAAAGACTAGTGACCTTCAAAGAGACTGTAAAAATATTACAAGGTGTGGAGACAGCTGACAAAATAGGAGTGAAGGTTTTAGGGTAAATAGAAGATAGGAGACATTTTGTGTGCTTTTCTTACAACTTTTCTGTAAGTTTGAAGTTATTTAAAAACAAAAAGAAATAGCATCGCAAAAAGCAGAAAGGATAGGGATCCTGATGGAGAAATATTTTGCAGCCTATGAAATATTCTCAGCAATTCACTCTTAATTGACTCTATATACATCTACTAATATGCTGAAAATGCCATAAAGATAAAATCAGCGAAAGACACATGGTGGCAAGTTGTGCAAGCCAAACACTAGATTTCTTCAACTAATAAACAAAGGAAAAAGACCAGAAACACAAGTTTATGAAACTTGAGCTGTAGAGAAAATGACGACAATATATTGAGACAGTCTGGATCCCAGTATAAATGCTGTGTGCAAATAAAACTGATATAAACAGGAAATAATTAGAAATTTGAACACTTTACATATTTGATGACATTAAGTTACTATTCTTAGTTATTTTGACTGTGGTAAAGATAATATGGTTATTTAACAAGTAAAATAACAGTGGCTGCAGTTAGCTTCAAAGTAATCTGATGCAGAGGAAAAGAGGGACTGCTGGGGAAAAGTGACACTATGTGACTGAGAGATGATACACACGTGGGGATGGTACACTTGGGGAGATGATGTATGGGGATGTGGAGGTCTTCATCTTACTCTGTATATTTTGGGAATGTTTCAAATTCTTCATAACAAAAATGGTTTGCTTTATTTTTAGATTTTTATTTCCTTTCAAGGAGTAAAACTAAAGTTTAGGGGCTGGCGAGATGGCTCAGTGGAATATGCGCTTCCCTGGCAAGCTCAAGGGCCTGAGTTCAATGCCCAGTTCCACCAAAAAAAAAAATCTAACGTTTAAATCTATGTCTATCTTATTTCAAATGTAGTTTCTGATGATTTTCTATTTCCTGTAAAAATAAATATTTTAGTAGCCTCCTAATCAGTTTTTCCATTAATTCATTAGAAAGTGTTAAAAAAGTACTTCCTCCTCTAAAACATAATAAAGTGACAGAAAGATAGCTCAGTAGAATGAAGTGCCTGCAAGTAGGGACAGGGGGTTCGATATGCGGGCCTGAACTGCCTGTGCCAGCTGGCCCAGGGCCCCAGCCCGGGGGATGCTGAGACAGAGCTTGAGACTGGGCGTAGTGCAGCACACCTGTAATCGCAGCACTTGGGAGGCTGTAAACAGGAAAATCACTATGAGTGAAACCCTGGTCTACTCGTGAAACCCTGAACACCCTGTAGACCCTTCCCTAAAATACAGAAGAAAAAAACCCCTAAGACAAAATAACTATCTTATAGATGAGATAAATTTTAAGAACGACTTGAAATACATTTTAAAAATTATTTCCTTATTAAAATTAGCTGCATTGATATAAGAGAAATTTTTATTGAAAAAAGATACCTTGGGGGAAAGATAAACATCAGTTTACCTAGTGAATCACAAAAGAGACAACAAAAACTTTCTGGGGTCATCTGGAAATGTGTAGGGTTTTTCTGGTTGTCTTTGGAACCTGGAAACACCACAGAACTTGTGTGTGTGCATGCACACAATAAAGAGTTGTGCCATTCCAAAGCCAATGGAAACTCCACAGAAAACACTAAGAAAAGAGGTAACATTCTGACAGAAGAAGCAGGAAAAAGGCTTGTCAGACTAATTATACTCATGGTGGAGTGTTGCATGGGGAAAAGACTATTCTACAAGTAGACATCATTACTACATTTGTTTTAAGAGCAATTTCCTCTAAGGCCACGAAAACTAACAGTAAATTGGGGCATAAAAGCTGTCCACAAATGGCAGTTATCAGTATTAGTTTCCCTAGAGTCAGACACAGAAGGCAAATGGAAGAGGATCTGCAAATACCCTCTTTGAATTTAACCAAAATCAACAATGGATGAAAGAGAGCTCTTCCTGGTGGAGTGGCCAGATTCCAACAAACACAAAAGTAACTAGAACAAATTGTTTGTAGTGTGTTCTGAACTATAAATTCCTTTAGACTCTTTCTTCTCTAGTCTTTCATCATGTAATCCATACCTTGAAAAGAAATACCATGAAGTTCCTATACAAGAGGACTAAAGGAATTCAGGCAAAACCTAGAGTGGAGAGTTAGAAAATAATGCCAGCAGAGTATCACCCAGTGAAATCACTCAGTGTTTCTCCTGGCTAACACAGGTGGCAGCAAAAAGGCCAAGGAAGGGTTGACATACAAACTTTTTCATGAAGAGTCACGTATTTTAGAACTGGCTGTCAACTGGGGCTGCTGCCAGAAAGGGGTGGAACAGTAGCAGGTGGAGCCTAGTGGAAGATAGTTAGCCATGGACTCCTCGAGGTGTACAGTTTCCTCTGCTGTAACATACTGCCTTGCCACAACTGAGGCCAGAGGCCAAATGACCATGGACTGAAACCTCTGTAACCAAGAGCCAAAATAAAACTTTCCTTCTTTCAGGGGACTTGTCTGAGGTCTCTTGGCACATTGACAGAACCAGACTAATGGCTAATGACAAATCAAGGCAGCTCTCAGCTCAGAAATGCAATACAGTGAAGAATAAATGAGACAGTAGGAGTCCAAGTCATAGCATGCTTCTTTGCATGAGGTGTAGAAATTCCAAAACTGTGAGGGAAGGTGGCATTAGAGTGAAAATAACACTGGGCGAAGTAGGGCTCTGGTGCTCTAAATGTGCTTCATAACTGGCACTTGCAAGAAACTGAAGGAGGAAGAAACGAATCATTGATTCACAAGTAGGTGTCTGATGTAAGGAGCACAGGCACAATCTCAGACTAAGATAATAATGCAAGAAAGAAACATGTAAGAAACTTACCTTTTAAAAAGGCGAAAGCAGCAAGGCAGAAAACTACAAAAGGCCTTAATAATACCTGGGTCTTAGCATTGCCAGATGAAACACGGAGCCTTTCTTTCACATTCCTTCACACACTTCTTGCATTAAATACTAGGCGGCACAAGGAGATAAAAATATATCAAAGCGATATTACCTTTCATGTTTGCAGCAGACCCACTGCTATCCACAAATGGGGAATATGGTTGTTTATTGAGAGGCACAGCTCCTGCAGCCATCATAATCTCCTGGGGAGGAAAAAGAGACTATTTTTTTTGTTTTTGTTTTATTTTTCTATTCTTTATTTATTTTAAATTAAAAAAATTTAAAGAGAGGAAAAATAGTATTAAAGCAGAAATTTAACAGTGATGTACAATTTCACTTTCATAAATCATTTTAAATTTAACAAAAAGAAAGACTCAAGTGAGGAGTTCATAAGGAATTCTGTCCGTATTAATAGTTTTTAACATAGTTCATACAGACTCATTTTAATATTGGTAGTTCATAGAACAAGAAGTACAAATGTGGCAGATATGAAAAAAGATTTATTTTTACTAATGACCAAAGAAATAAAAAATGGGGGATTTTTCAGTGTAGGAAATGAGCAAGGACAACCCACTAAATGCTTAATGCTATACTGATAGGAATATAAATTGGAACAAACTTTTGGGAAGGTAATAAAAGCAGATTTGTCAAATGCCTTAAAAACATGTAAACTCTTTGAAGCTGGTGATTCCTTTTCTAGAGAATCTATCCCAGGAAACTGTACATGTGCCAACACATTTAGGTTTGGAAAGTTTACTTTGGTAATATTATGAAAATGAAACATTGTAAGGAACCCAGTAGTATACTGGTAGATGAGTGGTCAAATAAATTATGGTTATTCATATTGTGGACTATGGGAGATATTCATAGTAGAAATCCAAGTGAAATCTCAGTTGTATAATTTAAAAATACAGTATATAAGGCAATATGTGAGGAGATATACCAGAGTAATTGTACTTTATAATCTGTAGATTATGTGATTATGAGTGAAAACAGACTATTTTTGAAAGTTTGTCTTGGGATGTTCATTTCCTAGTCACCTCTATTGTGCTAGGCCTCTGCTTTCCAGTAGAGCATTCTTAGTTAAGTGGCTACTAATACTTGAAATGTGGCTAGCCCAGGTTGAGACATGGGATTTTGAAGACTCATAAGAAAAAATTAAAACATATCAACATTAATTTTAAAATTGATCACACATTCAAATATTATCAATATAACAGATTTAATACGGTTAATGACGACCAACAATAGTTCATTCTACAACTTTTACTTCTGTATTATGCAGTACTAGAGAGTGAACCAAGGTCCTTTGCCCTGAGGTACATCAAGTCATGCTGATGCACTTTTGGAAACAAGATCTCACTAAGTTGCTCAGATAAGATCTGAACTCATAATCTTCCTGCATCAGCCTCAAACAGCACCTGCTTATGAACATGTCCCACCATGTCAGCATTTAAAAAATTTTTAAAGTTGCTACTAGAAAACCTGAAATTCAGTGTATGTGGTCCCCATGAGCTAGGTAGGACATTATGGAGAAAAATGAGAGATATTGTGCTTTGTGCATTTACAGTCTACCGGAAGACAAGATGTGCACACAATGCTAAATATGCAAAGTCTCACACAAAGGTTCAGACAAGCATGAGGGTTGTTCAATGTGAAGAAGATAAGACTTATAGGAGGAAACAACCATTGTTCCAAGTTTTGAGAGAAATGTTTATTGTGAACGGGTGGGAATATTGGACAAATCAACAGAATCTTTTATTCTACTGAAGAGAATTATTTCAAGGGATGGCTCACTGCATTTCTGGCAGTCTTTATCTAACTCATATCTCCATCTACCTCTGGCTAAATCATCGAGTTAAGTGACTTCTGTGTTGCTCAAGTGCCATGGTCTCCATTGAAGAAAACTATGTAAACATTTTGATATGTGAAAAAATTATCATGTCTCTTTAGTACATACAACATGCCAAAAATATTAAATCAGTTTTTTCTTATTTTTTAATTTTTAAAACAATTTCATTTTTAAAGAGAACAAATAAAAATTATAACAAAAATTGTGATACAGAATTGCATTTAACAAAATAATATGAATTTCAGAGGTATTTGTTGTAATATATACAGTTGTCATCCAACCAGTTATACATATTACCAGATATAGATAGATAGATAGATAGATAGATAGATAGATGATAGATAGATAGATAGATAGATAGATAGATAGATAGATGATAGATAGATGATAGATAGATAGATGATAGATAGATGATAGATAGATAGATAGATGATAGATAGATAGATAGATAGATAGATAGATAGATAGATGATAGATAGATAGATAGATGTAAAGTTGGAAGAAGGAAGAAAAAAAGACATATAAACAAAATTAAGAGGAAAAGGTAAAATCCATTGAAAAAAGGAGACAAAGCAAAATATTATTTGCTCCTTTCCATAAACCAGCAGATATAAACGGTACAGTTGTCCAAACCATCCTGCTTACATATGAAGAAAAATATCTTCCCTACTCTCTCTTGTCCTTCTCAACTCAGTAACTTCTTTGTTTTGAATAATTTCATTTCCTTTTCCCAATATCTACCGTACCCATTCCATTTTTTCTTTCAGATTCTCACACTATGGGGACAATATGTTTGCACATGCAGATGTGTAAATCAGTTTTCTTTAAAAAAAGAACTCTACAAAGTAGCTATCATTTATTACAGAAAAACTGAAATGCACAATACTAGACTGAGTTTCTTGAATCTATTTCTGTATCCTAAAGCCTATTTCAAACATAGTCATTAAGAAGTGATTTTTAAGCTGGGTGTGGTGATGCCTTCTAAAATTCCAGGCTTAGGCATAAAGGATGACATGAGTTTGAGCCTCAGCTGGTCCAGCCTGTGAGTTCAAGGGCAGCCAGAGCCACATAGTGACAGTTTATGTCAAAAACCAAAGAAGCCTTAGGCAGAGTGCAGCTGCTAGGGTTTCATCCTGGACAAGCACTGACCTCTCTGCCCCCAGATGCACTGAGACTGTGATTGAGACCAGGTGTGGTGGTGCCCACCTGTACTCCTGGCTTTTGGGAGACTGAAAGCAGAGGATTGCTACAAATCTTCTCTGTGAAGTAGACTCTGCAGATCCTGTAGACCCTTTCCCTCAATAAATTTAAAGAAAAAAACAAATTAACAACAACTAAAAAAAAAAGAAATCAGGGGCCGGGGAGATGGCTCAGTGGAATAAAGCGCTTCCCTGGCAAGAGCAAGGGTCTGAGTTCAATCCCCGGTTCCACCAAAAAAAAAAAGACAAGAAAAAGAAAAAGAAAGAAGATGCAGGCGGGCGAGATAGCTCAGCAATCTAAAGCACCTGCTTAGGCAAGCTTAGGCAAGCTCAGGGACTGCGATTTGATCCCTGGCAGCACATGCTGCACCAGCCTTGCTGCAAGGGCAGGCTGAGCCAGCCACAAAAAAGAAAAAAGACACACAGAAATGGCCAATGGGTCAGGTCAGCGGGGGGTGGTACCAGCTGACCACCAGCTATCTGTCTGCCACATGGGCTAACAACTGCCAGAAAAATAAAATAGGGCACTAACTTGTTCTGGGCTTCATTGAGAAACAAAGGACAAGGGCCGGCCAAATAACTCAGCAGAGTAAAGCACCTGTAAGCAGCTGCAGGGGCCGGGGGTTTGATCCCCAGGCCTGCCATGAAGTCCCACCCCCGGGGCACGCTGAGATGGTGACTGAGACTGGGTGTGGTCGCGCACACTAGTAGTCGAAGCTCTTGGGAGGCTGTAAGCAGGCAGGTCACTATGAGTCCAATCTAGTAGTGAGACCCTGAACACCCTGTAGACCCCTAAAAATAAAAAATAAAAGGACATTTTTTGGCTGAGATTGCTAATTTGGTTAAGAAGAAGCCTAGGCATAAAGTAAAACCCTATTCATGGAAATCATCGTCAGATCACAATTTATTTCACTAGTTCTCTTCAGGCGGTATAAAGTTTTCATCTAGAAGTTCAAACTTATTTTGTAGTTTTAAAAAAACTACTTAAATATTTAAATTCCATACATCTGAAGTTAGTGTCTTTAACCACTTCACAGACGAGGGTATCTGAAGTTCTGCAGCCCCACTCAGCACCCCTGTGGGCCTACTGTTTTGTAAAAGACTTCAGTCCTGCCTTGACTTACTCTTAGGCCATGGTCTAGTTTGTTATTTGTGTTATATGCTCCTGTCAGTGTTTAAATTCATCCATATTCTTATCTTAGCTTTTGCCCATTGCTTCTTTTTGTCTTTTTTCTGTATTTAGGGAAGGGTCTACAAGGCGTTCAGGTACTCACTAGTAGATAAAACTCGTAGTGACCCGCCTGTTTACAGCCTCCCAAGAGCTGGGATTACAGGCCTGCACCACCATGCCCAGTCTCAGTTGCCACCTCAGAACACACGCGGGGGGGAGCATAGCAGGCCTGGGGATCAAACCCCCGGCCCCTGCACCTGCTTACAGGTGCTTTAATCCACTGAGCTATTTGGCCGGCCCTCCATTGCTTCTTTTTAAACATAAAATCTGGAATAATTTTCTTTCTTCCAGGAATAAATAATTTTGATGTTCATTTATTGAGTGTTCATGATCAAGAAATACTTTCATATTTACTTGCCTGCAAAGGTCTTTTAAAATATTTATTTGTGCGGGGGAGATGGCTCAGTAGAATAAGC